>NC_143509.1:40539058-40839058 GCF_031878675.1 Megascapheus bottae
ACGCCTGTAATCCTAGCTGCTCATGAGGCTGAGATCTGAGGATCACAGTTCAAAATCAGCCCAGGCATGAAATTCTATGACTCTTTATCAGTAATTAAACTGTCAGAAAACCAGAAGTGGCACTGTGGCTCAAGTGGTAGAGTGCTGGCCTTGAGCTGAAGAGTTCGCGACAACGCCCAGGCCCAGATTTCAAGCCCCATGACAAACCAAAAAAAAAAAAAAACAAAACTTAAGGAAAGGGGTGGGTGGATCAAAGCTAGTGAGAATGTTGCAGGGGTCACACTGATCAAGATATATTGTATTAATAAACTGCCTTAATAAATGACACCTTCTTTGTGTAACTATTTAAAGATAATAAAAGTTAAAAAAGAAAATTGATACATATTGTCTAGATAATATTGTATCATTACTGAAGCACATACAGTTGAAATTTCTTGTGTCATCACAGTATGTGTGTACCATGTGAGTGAATGTGTACTAACACTGACATATTCCAGATCTGGATGTGATTTTACCAGTTTGAGGGTCCTCTCCAAGTGTGGCTTTATTTGACAAATGCTGTCACATAAGATGTTTGTGACATTTCCTCCAGCTTACCCCTTGAGCCACAGCATCACTTCCAGTTTTCTAGTGGTTAATTGAAGGTAAGAGTCTCATGGTCTTTAGTGCCCAGGTTGGCTTTGAATTGAGGTCCTCGGATCTCAGCCTCCTGAGAAGGCAGGATTACAGGTGTGAGCCACTGTGCCCGATCCCACTTATATTTTTATGCGGAAGTATTATACAGTGTCTGCATTTCTAGGTAATAGTAATGTTTGGAAATCCTATTTCTTTTATTATTTATTATAAAGGCAATGAAGGGGGGTTCGGTTACATAAGTAAGGTAATGAGTTCATTTCTTGTTATTTAATTTTTTGAGTATATTGCTTGGTTCAGCTATGGAAAGTAAGTTCTCTATAGGAGCACTAAAACTGGAAATTACCTAACCTCCTCCACCTTCTCCTCCTCCTCCTGCTCCTCTACCACTCCCCTGCCCACTCTACTTCTTCTTCCCTCCCCCTTCTCTTCCTCCTCCAAAAAGTTGAACAATTCCATAACAATATCACAGAGAAGAGGAGTTTAGTAATTTCTGCAATGATTTGGAAAACTTCAATTAGCAATCTAAAATATTCCTGTGATTGGATGAAAATTAATCACTCTTTCTTCACTGGTTCTTTGGATTAGTATTCTGTCATCACTAATTTCTAAAAGAATCTTAACTAAATCATATGTTTAACTCTACTCCATTAAGATTCTGCTTTTTCTTTTTCTCTCACTTGCAGGTACAGCATAGACTTTGAATTGCCTTAGATTCCCCAAAATAGGCAATTTGTGGAAGACTGATAATCCGAGAAAAGCATACACTCTCCACTCTGCAATATGTGGAGGCCTAGGTTGCTTATGATTCATTTTCATTTTTATTTTTAAGTGTGACTCTTGGTAGAAGCTTTGTCTTGAACACAATGCCATTGTTAATAGCAAATGACATGACTGCAACTGTACTGTGGGAAAAAAAAAAGCAATAGGCTGAAGGATTTCTAGCAGACCGCAAAGCAAACGTTGCAATTATCTGCAGCTGAAAACAAGTAGCTTTTAATGTGTCCACTTGGCCAAGAAGAGAGAGAATTATAGACCACTGCTTTTTCCTCTATCACTTTCATATTCTCTCTTCTTCTTTTTTATATAGTTTATCATCCATAATTTCAGGATGTATTTTGCTCCTTTAAGCTGTTTTATCTATAGGCTGATGAGGTCACTCGTGTGTGAATTCCTTTGTGAGTCATCTCACCTTTTGCCTTGATGATAGAAAATTGATCAGGCCTGAAGTACAAGTTCAATAGACAACCCCCTTGGTCCTTTGTCTAGGAGAATAGCTACCATTGAAGGCCATGAGCAGGTTGCTATTAATATGACAGGCTGCTCTATCTCCCACTGTAATTTATAATGAAATACCTAATCTCCATTATTTTGATCCAAGCAGGCGATCCCATGAAAAAGTCTTTTCATCCAGTTCCCAATGGCTGTTACATGAGAAATGGCAAACCAATAATTTTTGTCAAGTTTTTTAAGCCAACAGAAATGCTTTTCCACTGCTACAGTTTCAAAAGGCACAGATAAAGCTCATTCACTGAGATGAATGAAAAAGCCATCTGGGGTTTTTCTTTTTGACTTCCTTTCCTTTTCTCCATCCTTGTAATCAAATTTGAGCAAAATCAAATGGGGCTTTCTATGAAAGTACCTTTTGTTGATCTGAACGAGCTGGTAATTTACAAAATACCCTTCCTTTGTGAGGAAGGCTAAAGAAAAAAAGAATCAGTAGCTTTTAAAGCTGGGCCTTAGTGAGACTCTAAATGCAATGAAAGCAGTCTGTGTTGAGAGATTGAAATGCATTTCAAAGCCAGGCCTGACTCGGGGTACAAGGAAGAACAGACCTATATGCATTTTGTAGGAAGAAAAATGTGAATGGAAAAGGGAGAAAGGGAGAGAAACAGGGGAAGATCTGGATAAGACATTAAAGAAATCGTAATTTTGGAGATGCATTCGTCCTACTGAACATATGTATGTAACCAGGGATACTGAAGTCGGATATTTGCTCAATCAGGAGGCTTAACAATTTGAGCCTTTAAAGTTTGGAGCTACATGGGTTTGTGCAGAAAGTCGGCTTGAGATGTGTGTGGGAGATGTTTTTCTCCAACTTTTTCTTTTTGTCTTCTTTGCTTTTGGGGATCTAGTGGGAAGTGCTCCAGAAAACCCGAAGATGCTAATTTGCTGACAACTAATGCTTGCTTCCCCCCCTCTCTTTTTGCCTGCTAGATTTTCTCATGGTAGTGGTCCTTCTTGCCCCTTTTGAACTCACAAGGATGGAAGAGACATCTTACAAATAGTAAGTAATGTGTGCTATTTTTCTTTAATGACTGCTAATTGTAATAAAGCTGAAATTTGATGAGTGGAGAAATTTGGACTCATTGTGTATGCCTGGAAGGAAGACAGATTTTGTGTAGCCATTGCATTATTGCCTGTGTTTGACTTCTGGCTTGATTTAACTGTTCATCAGAATATTACCATTGTGATCAGGAATGTGTTATTCATTTCTGCTTTATCTTTTTTATCCCATGATAACTCAGTATTGCGTGGTATGGAATTTATCTATCCACTTAGCCCAACAGTTTAAGAAACAATGCAAAAATTATGGGGAACTATTTTTAGAGATATTATGTTGTTTTTTTTATGTACCACATAATCTTCTTTATACATTTATAACTTGGATTTATAGTTATCACGTTGTCTATGGATCTATTTGTGCTTGAAATAAAATTTTCATTAATTATGTGAGCTTATTCTTTGCAATAAGCATCCAGGGAGGGGCAAGAGTTCTTTGGCTAGTATGAAAGAAACTATTTTAGAAGCTATTTAAGTAAGATTTGTTAGAATGTAATATTGTAGTGAACTATCATGAAAATAGCAAGCCTTTGTTTAGAGATGATTTTTTTCCTTTGTTGAAAGTGAAAAGTCCCCTTTTTAGGAAGCTGAAAATAAGACAAGGGTATGTTAATGTTCCCTATAACATGATATTTTGAGTTAGCTTACACGTGCCATAAGACATTGTTTTAAACACAGAGGCAGCATAAACATTGGAGTAGGTATCATAAGTGCATAAATAACTTAGAATGGAGAATGGCAGCTCAGAATGAGTTCTGATGTCTTAGTGATGGCTTGCAGGGTCTTTGGATTTGTGCTGTATTACCAAGAAGCAGGATCTGAGAATTCCATGTCAGCAAGCATAAGACCTCTCTCTCCCCTTTGGTTTTTCTAGACTCCAGAATAAAGCAAGGATTAGATGAAACCAACTCAGTCCTAGGTGGTTGCTTAACCCTTAAGGATAACTGTCAAAAGTTTTAGGGAAATAATGAAACAAGGAATCTGATGTAGATACAATTTCTGGAGAGTCTTTATGAGGCCTTAACCCTTTCCCTTCTATTTTTCATCTCAACTCTCAATTTCTAGAAGTTTTTCTTCAGCTTTAGATTTCCTTCCTAACTTCTTACAATGATCTTTGCTGTGCTTCCGAGCCATTTGCTGCCTCCTAACGCCTAACTTTAAAATCGCATGCATGGCCAGCTGCCAGGAGGTGGGTATTCGAACTGGAGTTTCAAGGTTGTTGTTACCCCTAATTTATAGTAGCTGCTACAAAACAGAATAACTAGAAGCCTGAAAAAAAACCTAAAGCCTGAGGAAGGTAGGGGGAAAGAAGAACAGTGAAATTAATTGTTGCCTTTCTGGATTGATCCAATTGCAGATCTTCCTGTAAGAACAAGTTGGATTGTTGTGAACAGATTTTTTTTTTTTTAACCAGGCCATTACAGTTGCTGCCTAGTTTCCAATAGGGCAGCACAATACAAAGAATGTTTTGTTTGAGTGAAGTAATGAATTGTACCCATTGTGTTGATTTGTTTTTCTGATCACCAATTTCATTCCCTTTTATATTCAATTATTGTTAAGATTATTCTTAAAAGTAAGAGTGTTACTGTTTCTCCCTCCCACTCCTACATACCATCTCTCATTTGCTGTTTTTTTTTTTTGGTTCTTGAGGGAAAAAAAAAAAAACTGTTTCTAATTCAGGAATTTCACTGTTGAATTGTTAGTCCGAATTAGTACCTGGGTAGTAATAATTTGTATTACTAGTTTCATGTTTTGTCAATCTTGTAAACACATTGTAAATTTATCTTTGGGCAAGACAGATACTTTACCTTGGTGCAAAGTAAAGGATCTCTGAAAAAGATATTAATAAAAAGTAAGTAACCAGGTCAGAAATTAGCTAATGCTAATTTCAGTTTACCTAGGATACAGTGCTCTGCAGCTCATGTTAACAGAGCAGGAAATGTTTGTACTTTAGCCTGAATTTCAGCACTATTCTTTGATCACATACATTTTGGGGAACTAGCGAGTAAATTATTTTACTTACCTACTGGGATAAAAGAAAGCTCCTCTTATTTATCTCAATAAATATTATTTTGTATAATCAGAGGCACAGAGGCATTGAGCTCCTCAAATCTTTCCTTTTAGTCTTCCTATTCCAACTGGTACGCTGCATTGTTTACTCTGTGAGGCCGAGGAAACACACAGACAGACACTCTGAGAAAGTGAAGAAATCTAGTGCTTTTTGGTGTCTTAAAAATTTGTCTTGGGGCTGGGAGCATGCCCTAGTGGTAGAGTACTTGCCTAGCATGCACAAAGCCCTGGGTTCAATTCCCTGCTATCACATGAACAGAAAAAGCTAAAAGTAGCACTGTGCTTCTAGTTTAAGAGCACTAGCCTTGAGATAGCCCAAGGACAGTACCAAGGCTCTGAGTTCAAGTCCCAGACTAGCAAAAATAAAAAATAAAAATAAAGTATCAGAAGAATGAGAAGGATGACACCTATAAGCTTATGTCTGTGAAGATTCTGAGAATGACTTAAAAAATTACAACTGCTCTGGGCTTAGTGTCAGAAGCTGCTTTCCCTTGGCAGCAGTGCAGCTGAAATCTCCCAGAATAGCAGTAGAACCCAGCGAGGAGGGTCCTAAGATAGGATGGGCTGCTCTCTCCTGCTTCATCTCTGTGTGCCCTATATTGCCTGAAAGCTGTATCATACCATTTCAGACAGGATTAAGCAAATGTGCTTGTGTCTTGATGCACCAGCAAGCTGCAGTTTGCTTGACTAGTTATCATGTGATCTCAAGTGTTCAGAATGCCTGAGAGTATTGGCTTGGTTTGAACTCTCATACTGATGTATTTATTTATTGTTCTGGGTGATGTTGGGGTTTGAACTGGGTCATACTGGGGCTTTTCATTTACTAGGCAGGCTCTCTACTGTCTGAGCTATACTACACTCCCAGCACTTTTCTCTGGATAATTTTGGATAGGGCTTTGCTTTTGGGCCAGGACATTAGAGTCCATCTCTTTATGCCTTTTGCAGCAGCCACCAACATGTCTGCTGTTGTTGGTAGTGGTGGTTTTTTTTTTTCTGGTGAGATGGGATCTTGTGAACATTTTTGTTCAGGCTGGAGGGAACTGCAGTCCTCCTGATTTCAGCCTTCCACATAGCTGGGATGACAGGCATGAGCCACCAGCACCAGGCTTTCTGGCATTTCTGATCACTTTCCTCGGGTGCCAAGAGGGAATGTCATCTTTCCTTGCAGCCTATAAGCTGGGCAGACATTTTAGGATGGACATTTTGGCATAAATCTCCCCCAAATGGGTCTCTTCAGCTTAGTTGGTGATGACACAATGACAATGAAAACAAGTCAGTCTTCACAGATACTAACTGCACTACTCTCCAGATGGCAGCAGGCTCTTATTGGTTTTTCTGTTTTTTTGTTTGTTTGTTTTGTTTTTTTTTCCTTTTGCAGGCATGGAGATTGAACTCAGGGCTTGGGCGCTGTCCTGAGCTCTTCAGCTCAAGGCTAGTACTCTAACACTTTGAGCCACAGCTTTACTTCTGGTTTTCTGATGGTTAATTGGAGATAAGAGTCTCATGGAGTTTTGTGCCCAGGCTGGATTTGAATCACTGTCCTCAGATCTCAGCCTCTTAAGTAACTAGGATTATAGGCATGAGCTACCCATGCTGGTCTTGCAGCCAACTCTTGATGACAAAGGAAACAAGGAAGGGGCAAATTTTGATCTATGACAAGAGGATTCCGTTGAATGGCCACACAGTCATTCAAAGCCATAGCATGGAAGCATTATCTAAGGTGGAAGCACATGTACCAAAGTTCAGAGTGGGAATTTGGGAGCATAATAAACAGGAAGAATTTATGTGGTGGCACAAATGCTTCAATACAAGTTGTAATACAATTCAATATATAAAAGTAAACACAAAATTAGGAATAGAGAAAACATAAAGACTCAGCAAAAAAGAGATTCATACATGAAGGGCACGGGCTTAATATTTGTTTTTGAGTCACAAACTTGGCTCAGTATTTTCAGTTGTCCTGAAACAAAAATGGGCCTAGGTGTTGTCCCTGAGGTCTTCAGCTCAAGGCTACAACCCTACCCCTTGAACCACAGGGCCAGTGGTTACGTGGAGATGTTCTTTAGTATCTGGGGTGGCTTTGAACCTCGATCCTCAGATCTCAGTCTCTTGGGTAGTTATAATTGCAGACATGAGCCACTGTGCATGGAGTCCAGTGAACATTTTATGTACACTATCTTTAATCTTCACAACAACTCTGAAGTTGGTTGTCATAACCCTCGTTGTAGAGTGGGAAACATGAGGATCTGGTTCCACAGGACCATGCGCCTATGTAGATTAAGAACATGCCTCTGGGCCTGGATTTTGTTGGTGTTGGTGTAACCAGATGTAAGCTACATCTGCAGCATCCTGAGAGTGCTTATCTTCTTTCCGGTTTTGTCCAATCCCAGTCCAGGATCACAGATCTCAGCTCTTCCTTGAGCTTCTCTGAAAGAAGCTACTTTCACACATGAGCAACAGAGCAGCTTTACTGAGTGGGAGATGGAGGGGAGGGCTTTTTTTTTGAATGACCTATACCAAAACACCAAATCCTGTAGGACAGTCTGGTGTGCAAGGTGCCTTCTTAACTGGCCAGCACTGGAAGTTCTTTCCTTTGACCCTTCCTTCATGATCTGCCTGCTTTCTTTGCTTCCTTCTGTCATTTTTGGATTCTTCCTTTTCTTTCCCTCCATCTTTAAGTTTTTCATAACTCTTTCATGCAGGAGCATTATGGTTTTGTTTCAGCTTCTAAAACTAAACTTTCATACTAAAGCCTAATGCTCTGCCTCTAAGAGGAGTCTTCCTGCTTTGGAAAGATTTGTATTCTTACCCACTTAGGATGATGATAGTAACCAAAAATAATTTTATTACCTATTCTTGGGTTGGAGGGTTCCCAGTTTGTTGGCTTTTCAAGTACTTGGTCTGAAAGAATAATCTTCAGTGGGACTTGAAGGAGGACATGGGGGCTATGACTGTATCAAGAGGCATTGCAAGAATTTCTCTACTTCTTTGCTGATAGCTGCCCTGATCACAGAGTTCAAAGTAGAGTTAGCAGAAACACTCAGAAAATGCTCATACAACATCAAGACCAAGTAAAGGACAGCTATGAAGAGAAAGTTAAAGGTAGAAGGACAGGTGTGGTTTAGAATGGGACAAAGGAAGAAAAAAGAACTTACTCAGTAACAATAAGCAGCACAAAATTTGAATATGCTGTTTCAGGTCAATAAGAAATTATATTTTAAGCCTACATATTAAATGACCAAGGTTCAGTTGTTTAATGATAATAGAAGGCTAAGTCCATGGAAAATAAGACATTAAATTTGATTTCTAAGGTTGCCACTGAATCAGGTGATTAGATAGAAGGCTTTAAAACATCTGATGAGTTTCTATATTATCTGTTAAGAAAGAGAGTGTGTGTGAATCAACGATAATATTCAAAGTATAGAGTTTGTTTTGAGTTTTGGAATTGAGTAAAAATTGAGAAACATTTTATTTAATCTTTTGAAACCTCAGGTTTAGGAAGCTTTCAAGAAGTCATTTGATTCAGGTTTTTGTACAAGTTTTCATTTAAGTTACTCAGATCTTTTGCTTTTTGGTTTAGATAGTTGGAGTTACATATCTTCAGAGCCTTGAACTCTTGTAGCTCTTTCAGGAAAGGATGCTAAAATGAAATGCCTATTAGTGTTCACAGACTTTTTATAGAGGGCTCTGAAAACAGTATTTAAGATTATAATATTCTCTCACAGAGCCAGTTTTAAGACCAAAATATCATTATTATTATTATTATTATTATTATTATTATATTATTATTTGTTGGTCTTGGGCTCTGTCATTGAGCTCTTCAGCTCAGGCTAGCACTCTACCACTTAAGCTATAGTGCTACTTCTGGTTTACTGATGGTTAATAGGGAATAAGAGTCTCATGAACTTTTGTGCCCAAGCTGGCTTTGAACCTTGATCCTCAGATCTCAGCCTCCTGATTAGCTAGGAGTAAGGCGTGAGCTACCGGTGCTCAGCATAGAAATGTTCTTGATTTCTACAGAGAGAGAGAGAGAGAGAGAGAGAGAGAGAGAGAGAGACAGAGACAGAGACAGAGACAGAGACAGAGAGACAGACAGTCTATGATTGACTTTGGTGAGTGTAGTTTGTGTGGAGGAACAATATGACAGCTATGTTGAGGAAGGCTAAGAATGGGAAGATAGGAAGAGAAGGACAACTGCGTCTGTGGAGGAGAGGAAGAGAAGGACAACTGCGTCTATGGAGGATCTGTTTAGGAAGATCACTTGAGAACAGAAATGAAAAAGGCTCAGGTGGTAGTGAAACTGGGAATGAAGGCCAGTTTGTTTGTTGCTCGTCCTGGGCTTGAACTCAGGGCTGGATGCTGAATTCTGGCTTTTTTTTTTTGTGGTGATGAAGTGGAGATAAGAATCCTATGAGCTTTCCTGCCCAGCTGGTTTTGACCTATGATCCTCGGACTGCAGCATCCTGAGTAGCTTGGCTTATAGGTAGGAGCCACCGATGCCCAGTGAAGTGACATCTTTAAACTAGAAAACAATTGGAGGCAAAGTACTTGCATGCTTCTAGTCCAGTGAAGTTAACTACTGTTTTGTGTCCTTTTGGTCAGTGTAGCCATAAGAGGTAAAAAGCTGGCCTAGGCAAGAAAGCCTACAAGATTCTTACCTCCCATTAAATCTGAAAAAGCAAGAATTACAGCTGTGGCTCAACTGGTAGAGTGATAGCCTTGAGCTAAAAAGCTCAGGGATAGCTCCAAATCTTGAGTTCAAACCCCAGGTGTCTCCCCTCCCCCATCTTCCCCCCTGCATAATTATAATCAAATGAGGTTAATTGGTTAATAGGTAAATAAGTACTGCAATCAGGATACAAGAGAAATGCCCTTAGCAGTAAACATATGACAATTGCTGGGGTTCATGTAATGAAGAATTGAAAGTAAAATATGACTGTATGATTTTAAGTTTCACTGAATGGTATCAGTTGGCAAAAATAGGAAAGTTGTGAGAGGACACAAGTCTAAGGACCTGGGTTTTGCTGTTCTTTGCGTTTGAGATATGGACAGACATAGTTTATAATACAAGCTACAACAGATCCCAGGGTTATAAAATTAAAGGAATGTGACAGCTAGAAATAACTTATTTTCAAATAAATTTGATGAGATTTTATTTTCATGATTTAAAAAATTGCCCTGAGTCATTTTTCCTTTTGTCAGTTGTGGGGCTTGAACTCAGGGCCTAAGCCCTGAGCTTTTTCACTGAAGGATAGCACCTTACCACTTTGAGCCACAGAGTCAATTCCAGTTCTCTGATGGTGAATTGGACATAATAGTATTACAGACTTTCTTGCCCAGACTGGCTTTGAACTGAGATCCTCAGATCTCAGCCTCCTGAGTAGCTAGGATCACAGGCACCTGGCTTAACCCATGTGTTATTCTGAAGTGTATTGATTTATCTCCATGTATTAGGCAAGGGAACTTCTAGATGAGTGTCTACTATTGACTTTTTAAGTTGGTCTAAGAACATGTATTATTTCTATTATATAAAGTTGAAAGTATCTTTTTAAGTTGCAGTGAATGGTCTTCCACTGAGAATGTTCCATGTCAAAATACAGAAATGTGTTTGCTGTAACTGAATAAAGAGTTATATTGATAAAAAAAGAAATAATTTATTTTAACGTGTATCAGGTTGGGCATGCAACTTAGTGGTAGAAGTCTTACCTAGATTTGTTATTACGTAGTTGCAGCTCAGATGATCAAAGACACAAATGTAGAGGGAAGAGAAAAATACAAAGGACAAGAGAAAGAGATGGAGAAAGGGATTAGAGATCAGTGAGTTGACTGGAATGAAGTGGTAGGAAAGCCAAGGGAAGATGCAGAATAAACTGTTATACCAGCCAAAGAGTTTTGTCTTAGATTTTAATTATTGGTGGAAGATTATTGTTTGTTCTAAAACAGAATAAAGAATAGGAAAATTTCATTAATTTTGCCAGCTAAGACTTTATTGATAATCTTGAAACCCTTTTGTTTCCAGACAGTCATTTTTTTTATTTGGTGGCACCATTTGGGCTTGAACCCCATGATTTCTCTAGGACATTTTCCCCTCAACTGGCACTGTATCTCTTGGGTTGTACCTCCAATTTTGTTTTTCTGCTGGTTAAAAGACTTAGAGTTGGATGTCAGTGGCTCATGCCTATAAGAATAAGAGCTGAAAATCAAGGCTCAGAGCAAGTCTAGGCAGAAAAGTCCACAAGACTTTTATCTCAAAGGACCAGCAAAAAGCTGGAAATAGAAATGCTGCTCAAGTAATAGACCATCAGCCCTGAGTAAAGAGGCTGAGTAAGAACACAAACTCCATGGGTTTCAGCCACAGTGTCGAGACTTGTGGATGGTTGTATCTGCCTACATTGGCTTCAAAACACAATTCTTCTGAGTTAGAATTACAGGGGTATGGCCAAGGTCCCCAGCTAAGGACACACATTTTGACAGATCGATCAAAATATGAAGGCAACAGTTTATGATGCTAAGTGAAATAAACTCTAGGATATGGAAAAAAAGTCTTTCTTTGTGTGTGGTTTCTTTTTTTTTTGCCAGTCCTGGGCTTGAGCTCAGGGCCTGAGCACTGTCCTTGGACTTTCTCAAGGCTAGAGCTCTACCACTTGAGCCTCAGCACCACTTCTGGCTTTTTTCTACGTATGTGGTACCAAGGAATCGAACCTGGGTCTTCGTGCATGCTAGGCAAGCACTCTACCACTAGGCCAAACTCCCGGCCCTATGTGTGTGTGTGTTTTTTTTAATGTACTATGTGAAGTTATTTTTTTTTCTTTTGCTTTTTTCCTCTATGGCTTATTCCCTGTTGTCATTGGTTTTGGTACCTGGTGATATATATATATATATATATATATATATATATATATATATATATATTTACTTGAATTAGGGAAGGGAAAGGGATCAAGAAAATGGTGAGACAAAGGACAAAGGATGAACCAGTGTAACTGGGCAACAAAAGAGAAGAGAAATAACATAGTACATTAGTTTCTTTTTAAAAAAGAAAATATCTGAGGAAATAGGTTGAAGACTGAGGAAGCAAAGTAAGGGAGACAGTATGATTTTTCTATCACTGTTTCTGCCAAATTTTAGTGAGCTAATGGACATAAAGCCTCCGCCTTGTAGTATGTTTTCAACATGTGCAAACAACCAGTATTTTGAAGACTCAGAATATAGGCAGCGCATACTGAGTGCCTGTTTGGCCCAAGATTATGCATCTCCACTGGTCCTTCCTGCACATCCATCCAAGACAGCCATTGTTAGTCTTGATTTATATATACATAGAACTCAGAGTCGAATCCTTTTATGCCTATCAACCAAAAGTCCACCAAACACTAAAGATCTAAGTAGATCTTCCAAGGTTATAAATAATTTTTCATGTGGGAATAAAGGGAAGTAATTTGAAAGAAATTTTTACCAAGCAGGTTCCATTTTCTCTGTTACATAAAAAGAGAGGTGCCTACTAGAAGCAGGGAGATCCAAGTAGAGAGAGGGTTGAAGAGAGTGAAAGAGTCTTGCAACAGCACTATCCTTAACAAAAGCCAATGTTCAGAAAGATTGGAATTTCAATGAACAGAGATGGTAAATGGATGTTTATATGTGATTCCCTGAAGAAAACAAAAACAGAAACAAAACAAAACATGTGTTCTGTAGGTTTGAAATTACTGAGTTTACAGTACCGGACAGCAACCTAAGACTAGGAACTAAAGAGAGCCCACAGAGATCCAGGCATAGCATGAAAGGAATGGCCAAAGATACTGGGTTGCAAGCTTCTAGATCAGTGCTTCATTAAATGACCATCCAAGGGTCACCAGAAAAGACAGGAGGAGGCTAATTGACTTAAAGCCCTGGAAGAACTGGAGGGATTTGAACTTATCTAAGAGTGAAAAGTACACTTAGACACTCAAAAGTTAGAGGCAGTCAGACCAATGTTGGTAATTAGAAGATACTTAGAACAGGCATGAGCCACATGGCAGCAGGACACAGGAATCGACCAGTGCCATGGCAGATGTCACAGGGGCTGGGAGTTAAGGACTTGTTTGAAAACCATCAAAGAAGTGTTGGATCAACAAAAGCACAACAAAAGCACTGCTGGAGTGAATGTCCAGGTGAAAATCCAGACAGCCATGACAGTCAGGGAAGAACCTTCTTTTTTTTTGTCAGTGTGAGAACTGGAAGAAGGGGGCATCGTATTTGGAATATGATAACCCTCAGCTTCAGCAGTGTCAGGGCTTGCTTTATCATTTAAGACATACAAGGGACCCTTTTTTCTTACTATGTCTTTCATTTCGTATGGGATTTTGAGAATTTGCCACCATGCCCCGCCCTTGTTCTGTGCAGTTTTAGTGGATCCTTACTTAGTAACCTCATTCGATTTTTGTATGAAACTGCTGAAGAAAGCTTTATTATGATTTCAGACATAAGGAATCTCAAGTTTTTGGGTTTTTTAAAATTTACCATATAGATTTATTGGTGATAGCACCATCCTAAAAATGTTTAAATTTTTTATTAAAGAATTTATTAACATTGATTTCTACATCATATTTAACACATATATACATATTTAACAAACAAGTATTCAAGAAGGGAATCTCAATATACAATCACTGGCACTTAGATTTATTTTAAGTTTAAAAGTATTGAGATAGGGTTGGGAGTTTGGCATAGTGGTAGAGATCTCGCCTAGCATGTACGAAGCCCCGGGTTCAATTTCTCAGTACCACATACACAGGACAAAAAGCCAAAATGGTGCTATGCTTTAAGTAGTACAGTGGTAGTCTTGAGGAAGTTCAATGATAGGGCTCAGGCCCTGAGATCAAGCCACAGGACTGGAAAAAAATGTTGAGATGATATTTTAACATAGAAGAATATATAAATGTTTGAATAATATATTGTTATATGTAGCATATAGCTACTAAACTCAAATCTATTTTAACATATTATATAGACATGTAACTAGGCAACTGAAAATTGTGTCATTAAAATGGTCACTTCAATATGTTAAATAATCATTTCTAATACTTCTTAGCCATTATATGTGGAAATAAAGCAATGGATGGGATATTTTAGTTAATTATTAGAAAACCTTGGTGAGGCCGGGTGCTGATAGCCCATACCTAGAATTCTACCTACTCAGAAGGCTGAGATCTGAGGATTGTGGTTCAAAGTCATCCCAGACAGAAGAGCCTGAGAGACTCTTATCTTCATTTGAGCAGTAGCTCAAGGTGGTAAGAACACGACTTGAGTGAAAAAGAGCTCAGGGACAGTTCCCAGATTCAAAGTACAAGATCCATGGCTGACTGAAAAAAAAAAAAAGAAAGAAAAGAAAAGAAAGAAGGAAGGAAGGAAGGAAGAAAACTCTGGTAAGAACAAATAAATAAATACACTTCATAGTCTAACTTGACATAAAAGGTGTCATAATAATATCAATATCAAACTTTGAATATTGACACATGTTTCAAAAGTAACATTTTGTCTATTTCTGCAAATTTAAAATGATGAAATTGAGGCCCACAGAAGATGAAAAGTTCTTTGCATCACAGAACTGGGATTCAGATTCTGAATAGTTTGTTTAAAGTCTGTCTTCTGACTAATACCTCCTATGATGTTGGTATTAGAATGTTATGTCATTAAATTGCTTTCCAACATTTTCTTGACATGAGAAAAAAAGCAACAGATTGTTAAAAGTTCATAACAAAACTAGATAAAGCTATGTAGATATTAGAGAACTGTCCAAGACATTGATTAGTCATTTTATATTCAAGTATAGAAGTCGTGCAACATTTTGAAAATCTTGTAGTCTTACAGTTGAAACAGACAGGAAATACAAAAGATGGTAGATGCTAAAGGCAGTAGGAAAGGAAATTATTTATCAACTCCCCTTCACTCTGGAGGTATAGAGTGGATTTTGTTAGGAATATCAGATGAAATCACACAACATTCTGGGATGTATGCAAGGTGAGCACTGTACCACTAGGCTATGTTCCCAGCTGGGATGTAGTACACAAAAGAGTAGCACAGCATTTCCTATATGTCCGAGAATTTTAGCTTATAGATAATATAGGGCTGGTTAATTTCATCTGCGTTTAAGGTGGCTTTTTTTCAGAGTGAATTAATCTCAATAATTATTTATTTAAGGGAAATAATTTAATCTTTGTTTCTCTCAGGTGGGAATGTTTTCTCCTTTGATCTTTCATCTCTGAATTGTCTTCTGATCTTATTTATTTTCTGTTTCTCTTTTTCATTTGTGTTTGTATAGCTCCATTTTCCTTTTACAAAAAAACTAGTTGTATATAGTGTATGACATATTATATAATACTAAAAATATATTGTATAAAATATAAAATATATAGCATATGTATGTATATTATATACTATATACAATTATGTAGTAATATAAAATATATAAGATACCATATAATATGATATGTGTATATTAAATGATAAATGTTATATATAATATATATTCCATTTTTGCAATGTATTTTAATTAACATGCATTTTATTGTCATAATTCCATACACAGCTTATTTATCTGTAAAATTGTCTTCATGTTTACTATACCTACTCCTATCTTTGGATAGTCCCTGTCTGAAGTCTCTTTTTTCCTCTTATTTTGCATCTTTAATCTATCCATGTATCTATCTATCTATCTATCTATCTATCTATCTATCTATCTAGTCTTGGAGTTGGAACTCAGGGCCTGGGCACTGTCCTTGTGTGCTTTTTGTTCAAGGTTAGTGCTCTACCACTTTAGCCACAGCACTATCTCCAGCTTTTTCTGTGTATGTGGTTCTGAGAACTTTATAAACATAAAGTTATGTTTATAATTTCTTCTCTTTTGAAACTTTTTATATTTTATTCTTGCTTCCCCACCACCCTCATATGCTTAAAGTATTTTTGTCTAGACAGACTCTTTTCCCAAGTTTTCTTTTCTTTGGAAGTGAGCACATATGAATATGAGTGTGTCGTGCTAGGTAAGTCCTCTACCATGGAGCTGTGTGCTCAGCCTTTGCCTAGTTTCCTTTATTCCTTCTTGAGGCATTCTTTTTTTTTTTTTGAAAGATTTTACTAACACTGATTTTTAGATCATATTTCACATGTCATGTTTAACAACAAATATTCAAGAAGGGAATCTTTATATTGCAATCATGGCACATAAAATTTACAACATAATTAAAATTAAGCTGAGGGTTTGTATGTCATAGATACATATCTATCTATATAATATAACATTACATATATAGTGTATATATCCCATCATAGATTTTTATTTCTATGTAATTATGTTTATATCTCCAAGACCATGTCCATAACCTGGGGTATCCGAATATTGAGTCTTCGCACTTGCACTCTTTGGGTCTAATATCAACATATCAAGGAGACCATGTACCATTTGTTCCTTTGGTCTTGACGTTTCTTACTCAACATGACTTGCTCTGGTTTCATCCACTTCCCAGCGAATGCCATTATTTTATCTTGTCTGTTGGCTATGTAGAATTCCATTGTATATATGTACCATATTTTTTGTATCCATTCATCCATATTAAGGCTGTTGTTTCCATTGTTTGGCTATTGAGAATAGTGCAGAGCTGAACATGGCTGAGCAGGTGTCCTTATCATATCCTGGGTTATGATGCTCAAGGTAGATGCCCAGGAGGGGTAATGGTGGGATCGTAGGGAAGGTCTGTTTTCAGTTTTTTAAGAAACCTTCTAGAGTGGATAAACTAGTTTACACTCCCACCAGTAGTTCAGTAGGGTTCCTTTTTCTCCACAACTCCACCAGCATCTGTCATTGTCTGAGTTCAGAATATCGGCCATTCTAATTGGGATAAGGTGGGATAAGGTTTTTATTTCCATTTCCTTTATGACCATGGATGACGAGCATTTTCTCATTTTTTTTTTTGCCATTTTAACCTCTTCTTTTGATAAGTCTCTCTTTAGTTCCCTTGCCCATTTAGTGATTGGTTTGTTGGGTTTAGGGGGATTAGTTTCTTGAGTTCCCTGTAGATATTGGATATTAAGCATTTGTCTAATGTTTTATTGATAAATATCTTTTCCCAGTTGGTTGGCTGTCTTTCTGCTTTTGTAGCTATGCCTTTGTCTGTGCAGACACTTGTTATTTTTAGGTGGTCCCATTGGTTGAGTCATGTCATCTGTGAACAGGGATAGTTTAATTTTTTTCTTTTCCTTTGTGGATCACTTTGATGTCCTTCTCTTGCCTTATTGCTCTGGCTAAGGGTTGGAGCACTATATTGAAAGGAAGTGGAGAGATTGGGCATCCCTTTCTAGTTCCCTGATTTTAAGGTAAATGGTTCTAGTCTGTCTCCATTTAGTATGATACTGTCTGTAGGTTTGTCATATATGGCTTTAATTGTTTTAAGGAATATATTTCTTATTCTATTTTTTTCTCGTGCTTTCAACATGAATGGATGTTGTATTTTGTCAAATGCCTTCTCTGTGTCCAGAGAAAGTATCATATGATAATTAACCTTAGCTCTATTGCTATGATGTATTACATTAATTGATTTGTGAATGTTGAACCAGCCTTGCCTCTGTGGGATGAAGCCTATTTGATTGTAGTGTATAATTTTTAAAATTTGTTTCTGGATTCTGTTGGCTAATATTTTATTGAGGAGCTCTGCATCTGTGTTCATTAGAGCGACAGGTCTGTAGTTTTCTTTTTTTTATTGGGTTTCCTTGGCTTGGGGATGAGTATGACATTAGATTCAAAAAATGATTTGGTATGGCTCCTTCTGCTTCTATTTTTCAGAAGAGTTTCAAGAGTATAGGTATTAATTCATCTTCAAGTCTTGTAGAATTCCGTAGTGACCCTAGGTTGTTTTTGGTTGGCATTTTCCTGATTGCTTCTGCTATTTCATAGTATGAAATTGGTTTGTTTAGTTTGCTTATTTCTTCTTGATTCAATGTGGGTAGCCTATATTTATTTAAGAAATCATCTATTTCTACTAAATCTTCCTGTTTCTTTGAATATAGGCCCTCGAAGTACTTATTCATAATGGACTGAATTTCTTGAATGTCAGTCATGATTGTTCCCGTAGGATCTCTAATCTTGTTTATTTGAGTTTCTCCTCTTTTTTTTTTTGATTAATCTTGCCAGGGGTTTGTCAATTTTGTTGACTCTTTCAAAGAACCAACTTTTTGATCTATTAATTTTATGTATAGTAGATCTTATTTCAGTCTCTGATATTTTCAGTTTTATTTTTGTTATTTCTGTCATTCTAGTTGTTTCAGAGTTAACTTTTTCTTGCTCCTCAAGGGGCTTCGTTGCTTCTTTAGGTTGTATAAATGAGCTTCTTCTGTCTTTTTAATATGGGCTCCTAGTATGATAAATTTTCCCCTTAAGACTACCTTTGCTGGGTCCTGTAAGTTCCTTTGTGATGTATCTTGATTGTCATTACATTCAAGAAAGTTTGAATTTCTTCTTCAATTTGTTCTGTAGTCCAGGACTTATTCAGAAGTGTTATTCAGCTTCCAAGTGTTTGAATATTTTTTACCCTTTACTATATTGTTTAGGGCTAGTCTGATTCTACTGTGATCACATAGAATGCAGGGGATTATATCAGTTCTTTTGTATCTGTTTAAGTTCTTTGTGTGAACGATTATATGATCTATTTTGGAGTATGTTCCATGGGCTGCTGAGAAAAATGTATAGTGTTTTGCCATTGGGTGGAAGACTCTGTGTATGTCTGTTAAGCCCAGCTGGGCTATGTTGTCCTTTAATTCAGAGGTGCCTTTGCTTATCTTTTGCTGAGTTGACCTGTCTTTTGGTGAGAGTGGTGTATTGAAGTCTCCCACTATGACCATGTGTGAGTCTATCTTGTTCTGTAACTGTAAGAGAGTTTGCTTGACTTACTTAGGTGAGCCCTTCATTTGAAACTCCTCCACTTCACCAATTTCTATCATACGAAGATTAGATTTCTTGGCTGCGTCTGCCAATTCTTGGCCTTCTCTTCCATGAATTCTGACTGATTTCTGCAGATGGTTGACTGTGTTCCAGCTCTTGTGTTTTATCTCCCGTTCCTGATATCCTGTTTTCCATCTCAGTCAATCTTTTGGCTAATGCTTCCATTTTAGTTTGCATTGTGAACATTGCACCCATCATATCTACTCTGAGGGTATTCATCTTTCCATCTAAGGAAGTCTAAATTTTCTCTATTTTTGCCTCCACTTCTCTTTTAAAATCGAGGAACTCCTTGGCAATTTCCTGCTTATATTCCTGTAATTGTTTTTGGAGTTCTGCTTTAATCTCTTTAATCACGTTCACAATCATCTCCTTGAACAGTCGTGTCTCGAGTCTCTTCAGATGTCATTTTTTTGGATGGTGACTTCTTTCTCATCCCTTCACTCTTGTTTTCTTTTGGGAATTGTGAGAGGACTTTGATTATTTATAAATTTCAAGGTTTGTCTTGGTGATTTCCGCATTGGGAGTTCAGGGCTTGCTAACGATTATTGTGGGTTTGCTCTGTGGTCAATAGGTGGCAGTCTTTGCTTGGCTTGGGGCTGGTGGTTCTCTCTGGGAATCTGATTCTATTATGTGGTTTTCAGCCCGATTAATTCCATTGCTGACTTCAGGTAGGTGGGTCCAGGTGTGGATTTGTGGTTTTGGTGTGTATGGGGTCAGGAGGGACGTACAGCTGACTTCCCCTAGTGGCTCACAGGTATCCTTGTGAGTATTTGGAATTCGGTTGGATGGAGCCACTGTCCGGCTTGTCCACCACGTTCTCAGCAGCAGGAACTAGCTGTTGACATGCACCTTTGGTTCTATTGTGGTGGGGCACATAGCAGATTTCCGGTATGGTTGGATAGTTGTTGGCACACTCGCCTGTTCCAAATGGTGAATGGCCCTTGCTTTTTGAGTGTGTGCTTGGACCTCAGCTGGGTAGCACAGCTGTGGTTGTCTTGTACACTGGTGACCAGCAGAAGGGCCCAGTTGCAGGTGCTCTTTTGGTTTTTCTGCTCTTAGGTGGGCGTGTTCTCCATTCCCAATGGGAGTGAGCGGCTATTGCTGACACTCCCACTGCTTCCACGTAATTGCTGGCTGTGCCCAGGCTCTTGACGTAGCAGCTGTCGTGGTGTGGAGTGGACTTCCAATTCTGAGTCTCAGCGTGCAGTCTTTGCTGATGTGCCCACAAGTTCCCAAAGGCTGCATGCAGCTGCACACCTAGGTCTCAGCTAGCACAACTGCTCATTTGCCCGCCCTGTTCCCAGCTTTGCCCTGCTGCTCTGCCCTCTAGTTCCCTGCTGTGTTTTGGGATTGCTATTCCTGCTCTTTCTGTTTTTCTGTACTAGGGCAGAGTGCACCCCTGATTTCTGATTTCTGTACTTTTGTATAGGGCTGCTCTTGGCTGTGGTCTTTCTGTGACTTCATTGGGAGCCCCCTTGGTGCTGGCTTACCGTAGGCTCCCAGCAGGAGGGCACCCCACTAAGTATTGGCTCATTCACATGCAGGCACAGGTGAGTGTGTGTGCACACAACCCCACCCACTGTTGGAAGGCAGGGTCTTAGCGCCCCTCAGTCTCCAGTTCCAGTGGCCTAGGGGAGGAGGCTGTTGGGCAGGCAGGAGCAGTAACACCTCCACACCTATTGTTGGGGTGCTGGGTCTTAGCGTCTGCCCACCTGTCAGTCTCCAGTCAATGGCCTGGAGGAGAGGGTAGTTGGGGGAGGGGGAAGGATTCTGAATTCTTGGGTGGGGTGAGAGGAGTCTAGGTTAAGTTTTGTAGCTCGCCACCAACTCTTCTTTCCCGATGAGGGAACCCGCTGGACTGCTTACTCCTTGGGGTTTGATATGAGCAGCTCTGTGGTGTTGGAGGGTCATTCATCTCCCCTCTGGTCTCAGCCACTGTGTTGTATATAAGCTTTATCTGTGTTTCTTTTCCAGTTTGTATATTTCTCTGCTTCTTCTTAAATGTTTAGTTGTTGATTTCCTAAGATAGTTGGCTCCTGGGATTCCCCAATTCTCTCTTTCTGTGGGAGAGAGCTAGCCTGGGTCCCTATTATTTCAGCTCCATCTTCTTTCCATCTTGGTGCATTCTATTTATTTTCTATTTTTCTTTCTCATTTGTGCTTTCATATGTCCACTGTTCATTTTCAAAACAGTAGGCTTAATGAACTTCTCCCTAGGATACTTTAAATTCCTCTTACTTTTTCTCTGAATCTCTGCTGTATCTTTGATCTTGAATTCTCTTTTTTATTCTTACTAAACTTCCCCCCAACTCTATTATCCCTTCTTCATTTTCCAACTAAGAAAACCTTCTCTTCAATCTGTTCCAAACTCATCAGACATTTGGTTCACATCCTCACCTCTGGCTTTTTTCTTGACCTTCTCCCCTACACTTTCTCATTATCCTCCACGCTGAAATTGTACTTGCCAAAGAAGTTCTAATGACTTCCTCCTGGACAAATTGAATGGTCTTTCAAACAGGATCCCCATCTTTCTTGGCAATAACTTTACCTATTGGCTACTAGTCATCTCTGGAATACTTCTGAAACAAGATGTGATTCCTCTCCTTTTTTTAAAACTAACAAAATATCTTTCAGATATTTGAAATATGCTGGCTTTGTTAGAATTACTAGGTGTTCCTTGCTTTACCTGTGAAATAAAAGGAAACCTACCTTCTTTTTGCATGTTGAACAGCTATTTCGAACAATATCTTGACATTTTGGTGAGTCTCACTATTTTGCATAATTAATACCTGCTAATATTTTTAAAAGTTGTTTTCAGATGGTCAGTAATGGATTTCTGAATTTGGCCATGATATTCTTCCCTGAATGTCAGCCTCTTGAGTTAGTGTTATTGTCTACAACACACCTTCCATCCTGAATTCCTTTAAGTCTAATTTGCAAATTATCACAATGAGGCAATCGAAATGAATGACTAGAAAATAATTTTCATAGTCATTTTTGTTCTTTCAAATCTACTTACAGCTCCCTCAAACTTAAAGGTAGTTAGAAATTAGACTTTTAATTATTTACCAATTGATGTAGAATGTATAAAAATTTCCTTCAAAAAATTCAAATTATTAGCTTGGAATCATGGTTCATGCATATAAAGCCAGCTACTTAGAAGGTGGCAGCTGCAAAAATTGCTGTTATGGTGTGCTGGGGAAAATGTTAGTAAGAACCTCATTTAAACAGTTAGGTTGGATATCATGGCTGTTGTGGCTCTATTCATTATAACCATGTTATAGATATAGTGCAGACCCTCTTCAATGAATGACTGGATCAGGAAAATATTATATATATATGTATACACAATGGCATTTTATATTTACATCAAGAACAATGATATTCTGTCACTTCAAGGAAGTGCATGAACCTGGAAAAATTATGTTAAGTGAAATAACAAAAGATGAGACAAAAGATGCATTTTTCTCATATGTGGAAGTTAGGTCTAAATAACATATATGTAAGCATATACATAGTCATAAGCATACATAGTTAATAAACACGTTAACTAAAGTGTGTGTTAATTCAAGGAGGATGAAACTTGTATCTCCTTTGAACAAGTAATACACAGTTTAACTAAATGAATTTCAGGAACCTGGAGCATGTGTGGTTGTGGGGGAGGTAATTACAGAGAAGGTGGGGACATAGATAAATGAAGAGAGGAAGGGTGGGTGATTGCAGGTTATAATATTCAATGTACATATATCAAAACAGAAATGAGACACATTAAGGGAATAGATGGGATTGAGAGAGATGAAAGAATGAGGAAAAGGGTGACCAGATACATTGTACTAAAAACCTGACACTTGAAATAGAAACCCCTTTGTACCAATACTTAAGGATAAATAAAATTTTAAAAAATGATAATAGTAAAAGCTGGATGTGATTGGCCCGCACTCTCAACTTGGTGGAGGCATGATAGTAGGATTGCAGTCTGAAGCACTGAGCAAGCAAGATATGGCTGATGGCATAGCACAAGTGATAGAATACCTGCCTACCAAGCAGATGATTGCATTACTGCAGATAAAGGTTCAATTAATGATGAAAGTTATTTAAATGGTTACTTGGTTCCTTGATTATAGATAGCACTTTGGTGATGATATTTACTCTTGATGTTTTCATCATTATTCTGAGCCACAGGAGTAATAAGCTTCAGAGACAGGGAATATTGTCTAGAAAGAAGAAAGGCCTGGCTTGGAAACAAAAGCCTTAGGTTCCAAGTTTAGGTGGCTGCTGTCTATTTTATTTCTGCCAAGTATAAGGAGGTGTCCCCTTAGACTTCTCTAATTTCTCTACACAGGCGTGTGTCACTGCCTGCTAACATGTTTAAATATAGATTTCTTAATTGCTAAGAACGGTGCTGAAAACAGTGTTTTGACTAATAAAATGGAGAAGACAAAGAATTCAAAGACAAAGGCAAGATTTGCACTGACTGATGTATGTCATTTTAATAACATAATTACTTGATAAGCACTTAGGTGATTTAGTTACTGATCTTCAACCTTTCAGAGACGGATAATGAATTCATGATATATTATATCCAGGTACTGACAAAAATTGGGGGTAATGCTACATTTTAGGAGATATATTCCAGGGTTATGTCATTAATAGCCCTTTGTATGAAGTAGGACAGTTTAGTAAAAATATTTCTCAGAAGAACTAGGTTGTGTCTGATTCAGTGTTATTAATTTCTCCTGGCTAGATGCATTTTAGAGTAGGGAAGAAAAAAATTGCAATTTTTAAATTTATGAAGAACTGGAAATTCTTTAGAACAATGGTCTTTTCAACATTCTACGATGAGTGTGTGTGTGTGTGTGTGTGTGTGTGTGTGTGTGTGTGTGTGAATGCTCATACTGGGACTAGGACATAGGGCCTAAGCACTATCCCTTAATTTTATTTATTCAATGCTGGCATTCTATCACTTGATCCACAGTTCACCTTCCAGCTTCATGGTGGTTGTTGGAAATAAAAGTCTTAGAACTTGTTTGCCCATACTGGCTTTGAACTTGCATCCTCAGAACTTGGCCTCCTGACTAGCTAGGATTATAGGCATGAGCCCCTAGCGCCTGGTGGAGTTTGTAAGTGACAGCATTCTTCCAAAGATTAAATGCAGGCTTTATTTCTCTTTTGGGGGTATCCAAAGAAGGTTTTTCATAAACTCGAAGAGGAAATGTCAATTACAGGATTGAACATATTAGTCTACCTGTGGTGAGATGTTTTGCTCAGAGAAAAATTACCTGGTGTGACCTACCCAACTTTATTATGGAGTTGAGGTTTTAGACTAAAGTGATGATTACAAGCAATCTCTAGGAAGTAAAGCCCAACATCTATTTACTGATCAACTTGTATTTATTGAGTCCTTATTGGATGCATGTAATTTTCCAGGTGTCAAGGTTAAAAAAGTAAATGAGCAATTGTCCCTAACCTAGTCAGGTGAGAGGTAATTAGAAACAAAGATCCCTCTGGTTTTTATGGAAAGTTAAAGCATAGTAGGATAAGAATTGCTACAAGTTTTGTGTTTAATTAATGTATATTAATTGTACAAAGGAGTTTCTTTGTGATATTCATTATAAAGGACTTGGATCACTTTATTTCCATGTAACTTACTTTGGTCCTTCTTTCTTCTTCTGTTCCTTCTTTATGAAACAATTATTAATAGTTTAATTACACTATTTTCACACATGTGTATGGAGCATTTCACTCATCTGCATGCATCCTTACCCTCGCCTTTTACCCTCACTCTGCTGTTTCCCACCCCAAGACAGTTCCCATGATAAAACAGGGTTTGTTTGTTTGTTTTGTATCAGGACCAGGGCTCAAGCTGTCTTTATACTCTTGCTTAGCTTTTCCACTACCACTTGAGCTGAATCTCAACTTCTGGTCTTTTGTTCAAATTAATATTGGTGGATTGTTGTCCTTAATGTACTATATTATTTCTCATCTCTTTTGCTGTCCCTTACTTATCTCATATTGTTACAGTATCTTACCTTGTTATCTGATATATTATATATATGTTTATTTGGTTATTTGAAATAGGATAGGGAAGGGGGAAACAAGATGAAGGGTGAAAATGGGGGGAGGGAAATAGAGATCAAAAATGAGAAAGGGTATCAATGTTTGTGAAGTAATGTACCTTCTATCTGGCAAATATAATGTAACCCTTCTATTAATTACAATAAAATATATGTAAAAACAATATTGGTGGCAAGTCTCTCAGATTTGTCTGCCTCAGCTGATTTCTATCCAGAATCCTTAGATCTCAGTCTCCTGAGTAGCTAGGATTACAGGTATGAGACACTGATGCCTAGCTATGCTACATACTTTTTTTTTACTAAGTCCTGGGGCTTGAACTCAGGGCATGAGCACTGTCCTTGGGCTTTTCTCAAGACCAGAGTTCGACCACTTGAGCAACAACACCATTTCTAACTTTTTTCTATGTATGTGATACCAAGGAATTGAACCAGGGTCTTCATTCATGCTAGGCAAGTACTCTACCACTAGGCCAAATTCCCAGCCCCTGCTACAATGCTTTTAAATTCTGGGTGAAATAGAAACACATAGAAAGGAAATCTAGTAAGGTCTGAAAGTGCATGAATATGGTTCAAAGAAATTGCCTGGGAAGTATGCTTCAACTGAGATTCAAATACTGAACTGTGGTGACCAGTTGTAGATATGGCAGTGAAGTAAGAATACTCTAGAAAGTGGGGATAGCATGTGTAAAGATGACTTGGCATCCTGTACAATGTGAAAAAAAGGAGTCTGGGACAAATTGAAGTTGGAGAGAAAGACAAAACCCAAATCAGGACTAATTTGTATGTCTTGCTAAGGATCATAGAGATCTAGGCAAGTGTTTTCAGAGAAGGGATATAGTCATATTTGTATATCACAAAGACCTCCGTAGTTATGTAATATTATTGAGGTAATGTGGAAGTAAGGACGCAGACAGAACAGAGTTTATTCTTTGAAAGAGATGATAGTGACTGCAGTGGGGAAAGTGGATAAGTTTTGGCGAAATGTAGGAGGTAGAATTGGTGGGAAATGGGGGTATAGAATACTGGAAACTAGAAAGAGGGAATACTGCAGAAGTTCTCTGAGTATGTTCTGAGCCATTTTAAAAAAGGTGGTGTCATTTAATGAGAGACATCAGGAAAAGGGTGCTAGGTTTGAGGATAAATAGATGTGTTTAACTTTGTTGACTTTAAGTGACTGTGCGAACTGTGTAGGGAAATTCATTCCTGTTTTAGAGGAAGATTCTTATGGACTAGTTATATGAATGGTCAAAAGAAGTCCCCTCAGCAATAATTTTTTTATTTTACAGTCCTGGGGCTTGAACTCAGAGCCTGCGCACTGTCTTTGAGCTTTCTCAAGGCTAGTGCTCTATCACTTGAGCCACAGCACCACTTCAGTTTTTTTTCTATGTATGTGGTACTGAGAAATCAAATTCTGGTCTTAGTACATGCTAGACAAGAACTCTACAACTAGGCCAAACTCCTAGCCCCTTAGCACTAGTTTTATATCTTAGGTACAGAAGTATAATTGAAGTTCACACAGGGCTATATTCATAGGTCTTCTGTCACAGGTGGAAATGAGAGCATGCATGGGTAAGTAGGGTCCATTTGATATGAGGAGTAGTTCACTGTTCACATCTGAATGCTGTTCCTATGGATGCCTTACTAGGGATTCAAAAATACTTTGCATAAATTGTCTAAAGGGGTTTTAAAGTGATACATGCATGTATATAATGTATACTTTGATCAGATTCATTCTATCTGTCTTACTCTTTCTCAACTCTTGTCTAATCTTTCCCATTGTAACAGTTTTTAGTGTGTTTTGTTAGGCTATTTTAATGCACACACTGCCCCCCCACAAATACACACATATATATTGTACTTTGTCATTGACTTTTCTTCCCCTAACCCTTATGCTGATTCCTTCTCCACTCTTTTAAAACCATATATTCTTATTATTTTTCATGCTATTAGTATTATTTGAGGTTTGTATTCTACATATGAGCAAAACGATGCAGTTTTTCTTTTTCAGCTTATCATACCTCACTCAACATCATGATTTCCATTTCCATCTATTTTCTTTTCTTTTAAAAAATACTTTATTTTTTAAATTGTATTTTATTGTCGGGGTAATGTATAGAGGGGGTCACAGTTACATTTGTCAGGAAGTGAATATATTCTTAAACATTGATACCCCTTCTCATGCTTTTGCCCCACATCCCCTCCTCACCCTCTCCCCCCCCAAAAAAAGAGGCCAGGTGCTGGTAGCTCATGTCTGTAATTCTAGCTACTCAGGAAACTTTGAACTGAGGATCACAGTTCAGAGCAAGTCTGGGCACAAAAGTCCATGAGACTCTTATCTCCAGGTTGCTACTAGAAAACTGGAAGTGGTGCTGTGGCTCAAGTGGTAGAGTGCTATCCCTGAGCTGAAGAACTGAAGGACAGCACCCAGGCCCAGAGTTCAAGCCCCATGACCAACCAAAAAAAAAAAAAAGATATAATTTCGGTAGGATTTTGAGTAGGAATGAATATATAAAGTGAGGACCTATGGGATGTCTAGACAAAGCTGCTGACCAGACTTTAAGGATATATTAAAATTAGTCATCTAGACAATTTCAGCTTTGTAGGAATGTGTGGGAAGGGGGCTGGATGTGGGCAGTAGGTTATAATAGGGGAAGTTCTTGATTTGGTTTCATGTGTAACTCTAGGCAGATCCTTGAGCTTGCTGGCTTTAGCAGCAGAGTTCCTCATTCTCTTTCCTTTGTAGGAAACCTGGGTGAGGAGGAGATAGGGTCCTCATAGTCAAAGCTTTCCTTTGCTGTGTACAATCTTGGATACGGGAGTGGGTACTTTTCACCAGCAATGAGACATGAAATATTCTTGCTATGACAGAGGGCAATGGCATCCTGTGCATTTGGACAAGGCGTAGGTGATGAGTATGGAGATTTTAAACAGGGGCACAAACAAAGTGGTCAGACCGTGACAGCACAAACAAATATAGTTTTCTGCTTGTCCTTCAACACTGTAGTCACCAGTGAACTGTAACCTTGAGTGAATATCCCCATAAATTTTTATCCCTCCTTGCTTCTTTGGCACAGGGAAAGTATAATTGGGAAGGCCTAGGTTTGGCCCCTAGCATTGTATATAGGTAGTTGTTGCTTTCAGAGAAGGCAGAAGATGGATGACTCTGGCAAGTTCATGGTGCGGAATGTTCTTGTTGGAAGTCACTACAATTCTATGCCAGTCAATTCTCTTGTTGCTGAAATCTCATGATGCACTATTATCACTGAAGCATGTGAAGCTTTTATTTGAGTTGTATTTTGGCACATTTATCTCAGGGTAGCAAGAAATAGTCCATCATTCAATACTCTAAGATAATAGTGAGGTACGGAAGCTGGATGCTTGATGGTGGCTCATGCCTGAAATCCTGTCTCCTTAGGAGACTGAGATCCTGAGATCTGAGGCTGGAGGTTTGAAGCCAGAGTAGGCAATTAACTACCAAAAAAGCTGTAACTGGAGTTGTGACTCAACTGGTAAAGCACATGACTTGAGCAAAAAAGCTCAATGACAGGACGCAGACCCTGAGTTCAAGCCCTAGAACCAGGAGAGCGCTTGCACGCAAGAAAGAGGGGAGTGGGAGAAGGAGGGAGAGGGAGGGAGAGAACATAATTTCTTGCTTGAATTTCTAGACAACCATTAGCGCAGTGTTCCTCTGTAAAGGCACACCTTGAGAAAGCAGGGTAGTATGAGTGATATGCACAAGATCATGGCATGGGGCATTTGTGAACATGAGTTCCACATAAAACTAACAACATTTAACAGAGACCTTTCTCTCCACCCCACCATGAAGATCACAGCCTTAAACCAGTGCCCAGACATCTGGATAACTCAGAAAGATGACTTTGGGAAAGAATCCAAAAGAACACTCATTCTGGATGAGATCTTGATTATATTCAAGCACCAATAGCCAAACAGACACACGATGCTTCATTTTCTGTGTAGGAACCTCTTGGCTTCTTTTTATAGGCATCAACTTGGGAGACAATTCTGAATTTGCTGCTGTCTAATGACTGATATCTTAGCTTAGTGTTTGGGGAGATATAACAGAAGTCGAGGATGATTAATGTCAGCATGGGTGGCCTAGATATATTTGGATGATGGTATTGCATATTTAACAGGACAAATGTATTTTTGGCTCATATTATTTTAAAAAGTCTCAGATATAAGACTGATTATTCTGCTAAATTTCCAAAGGAGTAAAAAATTCCATGCAACCAATCATTATCCATCCATGCCAGAGTCCAACACCTTTTAAATAACCTCAGATGTTTGTGTTATTTGAACAGGGAGCCATATTTAAAGCATAGAATTAATTAGCATTGTGGGGAATTACAGAAGTCTGGAGATGTGGTTCAAGCAATGAAGCTTAGCATGCTTAGCATGTATGAAGTCCTGAGTCCAAATACCAGTGCTACAAAAAAGACAGTAAAGATGATAGAAATTATACTTTATTCATTGCAAAGAGCTCTAGGGGATAGAAAGGAGGTCTGAGTAAATGTATTCTTAGGCACTTCTGACCCCTCTCATAGTTCACTTTCTTATTTTTAGAGGAAACGGATCCCTAGAATGGTAAAATGACTCATATCAAACGCATAAGCATGGAACCAAGGCAGAAGTTTGGCTCTCCTAATTCCTGATTTTGTTCCCTTCTAGAGGGTCCCTTCTGAGTTTTCCTTAATTCCAAGTGCGGCCTCATTTCCAATCAATGCTCAAAGCCGTTTCTCACAAGTTGCTCATCAAGGATCTCTGTGATACTATAGTTCCATGTGAATTAGAGGGACGAGGAAGAGAAAAAAGGACTGTTAAGACTTGGAAAATAGGAAACTTGTTTTGAAGTTGTACAGATTTGGGAATTCAGTCTGACTTCCAGCTTTTAATATGCTAATGTAAATATCAGATCTCTAACATGAGATAGCCTGTGCTTCTCAAATGCATTTGACTACTGAACCTTCTCATGGAGCAATTTAAGGGGCTAGTTTTCCATGAAATACACTTTCAAAGCTCTCTAAGCATATACTTACTATGAAAGATCTTAAATCATCAGAAAGCTGAAAATATTTTGAGAGTAGAATATCTACTCAAAATGTTCTTAATATAAGTGCTATACGTACTGGATGTGATCCATTAGAAGCTGAGTAGGGAAGTTGCCGAAGGAACCAACTACTACCATTATTGAAAACATGCTTTTTTTGTGACCATCTTGGGGCTTGAACTCGGGGTCTGGGCCTTGTCCATGAATTTCTTTTCTTTTGCCCAAGGCTTGCACCCTACCATGTCAGCCACAGTGGCACTTCTGGCCTTTTCTGAGTAATTAATTGGAAATATGAGTATCGCAGACTTTTCTGCCTGGGATGGATTTGAATCACCATCTTCAGATCTCAACTTCCTGAGTAGCAAGGATTATAAGTGTGAGCAGTCAGCACCTGGCAAAAGTATACTTTTTTGTGTGTGCCAGTACTGAGGCTTGATCTCTGGGCCTTTTTGCCCATCGCTGGAGTGCTACAACTTGACTTGTATCTGGTTAATTGGAAATAAGAATCTTTGCTGGTTAATTGGAAATAAGAATTTCATGGACTTCCCTATCTAGGCTAGCTTTGAACCATGATCCTCAGATCTGTATCCTGAGTAATTAAGGTCACAGGCATGATCCACGGGTGCCTGGCAAAAATTTACTTTTGAGAAATGTATTGGATGACAAAAGTCTTCAGATGACACTATGTATAGGTAATATGTGGGGAAAGGAGAGTACCATCACTCCCTCTTTGAGATTCCATATGGCATCAGTGTGTCTTTAGCTTTCAGTATTACAGTGATTCTTTCAGGTTTTATCACTGTAGATGAAAGTGCCATTATAATTACCCATATGAAAGCACTAATTAATATGCCAGCCTAAAATATTCTATCATTTTATTAGCTTATCATTTTATTAGTCAGAAGAGACAGTATTTCATATGAGTCAACATTACAGTCTCCAACAGTAGTTTTTTTTTAGACTTGAATTCCTGCTCTATGATTTATGAGCTCTGTAATCTTCGAAAAGTTACTTAACACCACTGTGCTTTGCCTTGTCAACTGTAAAATGGGGCATTATTTTTAGAATGCAGTTCTAAATATTGTCATGGAGGTTTTCTTTTTTTTAAGTTTTATGTACAATGTTTTATTTATTTATTTATTTTCATATATTTTTATTGTAATTAATAGAAGGGTTACATTATATTCACCATATAGAAGGTGCATTAATTCACATACATTGATACTCTTTCTCATGTCTTGGTACCCATTTCCCTCCCCCCACGCCCACCCCTCATCTTGTTTTCCCCCTTTCCCTATCCAATTTGAAATAACCAAATACAAATATATCCAATATATCAGATAACAAAGTGAGATATTGTAACACTATAAGATAACCAAGGGACAGCAAAAGAGATGAGAGATAACATGGTACCTTAAGAACAACAATCATTCATTATATGGCTTTTGTTTCGATATCCTAGACATCCTTTCATTTAGTGTCCTACTATATGGCCTTATGTATCTAGGTTTTGCTCTATTGCAAATCTCTGCTATGAGAGCCCAAGATTTCTACTGATTATGACAAATGAAGGAAACCATTGAGCTTATGTTCCTTTGAGTCTGGCTTAGTTCACTTAATATGATTTTTTCTAAGTCTTTCCATTTCCTAACAAATGGGGTGTTGTTATTCTTTCTGACAGCAGTGTAGAATTCCATTGTGTACAAATACAACATCTTGTTGATCCACTCATCAACTGAAGGACATCTGGGTTGGTTCCATATCTTTGCTATGGCAAATAGTGCTGCAATGAACATCATTGTGCTAGTGGATTTAGTATGTCCTTGTTTCTGGACAATTGGGTAAATGCCTAGTAGTGGAATTGCTGGGTCATAGGGGAGCTCTATGTTTAGTCTTTGGAGGAACTGCCATACTGCTTTCCATAGTGGTTGAATGAGTTTGCACTCCAACCAACAGCGTAGTAGTGATCCCTCCTGGCCACATCACCTCCAGCACCTGTTGTTATTAGATTTCTTGATCCTGGCCATTATAATTGGAGTGAGGTGGAATCTTAGAGTTGTTTTGATTTGCATTTCTTTTATGGCCAGAGATATTGAGCATTTCTTCATGTGTCTATAGGCCATTTTTTCTTTCTTCTTCAGAGAAGACTCTCTTTAAGTCTTTGGCCCATCTTTTAATGGGATGGTTGTTACTTTGGAGATTAGTTTTGGATTGATTCAATTTTTTGAGTTGTTGATATATTTTAGATATGAGGCCTTTGTGCATTATATGGTTGGTGAAGATCTTCTCCCATTCTGTAGGCTTCCTAATTAATTTACTAGCTATGTCCTTTGCCATACAAAAGCTCTGCAGTTTAATGCACTCCCACTTATCCAGCCTTTCCCACTTATCAGCCTTCTCTGATTTGTTGTGATTCTTGGTCCTTATTAAGAAAGTTTCAACCTGTCCCAAAGAGGACTAGTGTATCTCCTATTCCTTCTTGTAGTTTTCAGTGTGTCGACTTTTATCTTGAGGTCTTTGATCCATTTGGAGTTAATTCTAGTGCAGGATGACAAAGAAGGATCCAACTTTAGTTTTCTGCAGGTGTTTAACCAGTTCTGCCAGCACCACTTGTTGAAGATGCTGTCTTCCATTCATTCCATTTTTTTTGGTTCCCTTGTCAAATATTAGGTGGCCATAGGTCTGTGGTTTAATATCTGGGTCCTCAGTTGTATTCCACTGGTCTTCAGGCCTGTTCTTGTGCCAGTATCAAGCTGTTTTGGTCACTATAGCCCTGTAATAGAGTCTAAAGTTTGGAATTGAAATTCCTCCAGCGCTGTTCTTTCTGCTAAGAAGTGTTTTTGCTATACAGGGTCATTTATTATTCCATATGAAATTTTGAATTGCCTCTTCTATTTCTTTAAAGAATGACATTGGGATATTGGTGAGTATTGCGTTGAATTTGTAGATAGCCCTTGGCAAAATGGCCATTTTCACAATGTTGATTCTTCCAATCCAGGAGCATGGGAGGTTTTTCCGTTTCCTCAGTTCTGCTTTAATTTCCTTTTTCAGGGTTTTAAAGTTTTCATCAAAAAAGTCCTTTGCATTATTAGTTAAGCTAATTCCTAGGTACTTTATTTTCTTTGAGGCTATTACCAAAGGAGTTGCTTTCCTGATTGTTGACTCATTCCTCTCACTGTTGGCATAGAGGAAGGCAGTTGATTTTTGAGGGTTAATTTTATACCCTGCTACCCTTCCAAAGTTTTGAATCAGCCCAAGGAGCTTGGGAGTGGAGTCTGTAGGGTTCTTTAAATACAGAATCATGTCATCTGCAAAGAGGGAAAGTTATACTTCCTCTTTCCCTATTTGGATCCCCTTTATGCTTGCTTCTTGCCTTATTGCACTGGCTAGGAATTCTAATACTATGTTAAAGAGGGGTCTCATTCCTGATTTTAGAGGGAATAGCTTTAGCTTTCGCCATTAAGTATAATACTAGCTGTGGGTTTGCCATATACAGCCTTTATTATACTGAGGAATGTTCCATGGATTCCTAGTTTCTCCAGAGCTGTTAACATAAAGGGGTGTTGGATCTTGTCAAATGCCTTTTCTGCATCTATTGAGAAAATCATGTGATTTTTGTCCTTGCTCCTGTTGATGTGTTGAATTATATTGATTTGCAAATGTTGACCCAGCTTTGCCTCCGTCATGGAGGTTGTAGATGCTTTGAAAAAAGGTAGTACTTCTTCAGAGAAGATTCTCTTTAAGTCTTTGGCCCATTTTTTAATGGGATGGTTGTTACTTTGGAAATTAGTTTGGGAGTGATTCAATTTTTTGAGTTGTTGATATATTTTAGATATGAGGCCTTTGTCCGTTGTTTGGTTGGTGAACATCTTCTCCCACTCTATAGGCTTCCTATTTAATTTACTAGCTATGTCCTTTGCCATACAAAAGCTCCGCAGTTTAATGCAGTCCCACTTATCCAGACTTTCTCTGATTTGTTGTGATTCTTGGTCCTCATTAAGAAAGTTTCGACCTGTGCCAAGGAGGCCTAGTGTATCTCCTATTCCTTCCTGTAAAGTTTTCAGTGTGTCAGCTTTTACCTCCAGGTCTTTGATTCATTTGGAGTTAATTCTAGTGCAAGGTGACAAAGAAGGATCCAACTTTAGTTTTCTGCAGGTGCTTAACCAGTTCTGCCAGCACAACTTGTTGAAGAGGCTGTCTTTCTTCCATTCTATTTTTTTGGCTCCCTTGTCAAAGATTAGGTGGCCATAGGTCTGTGGTTTAATATCTGGGTCCTCAGTTCTATCCATTGGTCTTGAGGCCTGTTCTTGTGCCAGTACCAAGCTGTTTTGAAATGGCCTATAGACACATGAAGAAATGCTCAACATCTCTGGTCATAAAAGAAATGCAAATCAAAACAACTCTAAGATTGCACCTCACTCCAGTTAGAATGACCAGGATCAGGAAAACGAATAATAACAGATGCTGGAGGGGATGTGGCCAGGAGGGATCACTACTACACTGTTGGTGAGAGTGCAAACTCGTTCAACCACTATGGAAAGCAGTGTGGCAGTGCCTCAAAAGGTTAAACATAGAACTCCCCTATGACCCAGCAATTCCACTACTTGGCATTTACCCAACCATCCAGAAACAAGGACATACTAAATCCACTAGCACAACAATGTTCATTGCAGCACTATTCACCATAGCAAAGATATGGAACCAACCTAGATGTCCCTCAGTTGATGAGTGGATCAATAAGTTGTGGTATTTGTACACAATGGAATTCTATGCTGCTGTCAGAAAGAATGACATCGCCCCAGTTGTTAGGAAATGGAAAGACTTAGAAAAAAATCACATTAAGTGAAGTAAGCCAGACTCAAAGGAACTTAGGCTCAATGGTTTCCCTCATTCGTCATAATCAGTAGAAACCTTGGGCTCTACTAGCAGAGATCTGCAATAGAGCAAAATCTTGATACATAAGGCCATATAGTATGAAGCTAATTGAAAGGATATCGAAACAAAAGCCATATAACGAATGATTGTTGTCCTTAATGTACTATGTTGTCTCTCATCTCCTTTGCTGTCCCTTGGTTATCTCATATTGTTATAGTATCTCACTTTGTTATCTGATATATTGAATTTATTTGTATTTTGTTATTTGAAATTTGATAGGGAAGGGGGGAAAACCAAGATGGTTAGGGGGTGTCGGGGGGGAGGGAAATGGGTACCAAGACATGTGAAAGGGTATCAATGTATGTGAATTAATGCACCTTCTATCTGGCAAATATCATGTAACCCTTTTACTAATTACAATAAAAATGCAAAAATAAATAAATAAATAAATAAATTTTTTTAAAAAAAGAAAAAAGGTAGTACTATACTGAAGGAACAGCTCATCAGAAGTAGAGACAGGCATTTTGCAACCTATCTCAGTGTCCTCAGTGCCTGTGTAACCTCCTTTGAAGCCTGTATAGCCTTGAACTCGGGCTTATGTGCACAGAGCAAAGCAAGAGAATCTATTTTGACATGACATTGCACACTTCGCGCTCTTTTCCATGGCATTTGCTTCCCTCTGTGAGATCACTTTACTTTGGGAGCAGTAAGAAGAGTGTGATTGCCCCCTCCCCTCACTCTGATTTGTCTGGGAACATGGAAAAGTCCCCAGCATCAGTCAGCTGCAATCATTCAATATTCAAGACTGCAATTAAGGAGTTTAAGCTCCAAACTCAGGAAATAAAGGCTGAGATAAAGAGATGGTTAAGTAGTTGAAAGATAGGCAGTTCTGTTAATATCTGAAGCTTTGTGCAGCCCTATCAGTTACCTGAGTTTCCGATGGAGAGTGGAGATTTGAAAAGGCAAGGATTAGTGATCATGCAGGGAATGGAAATATTGGCATCTGGTCCTCCCTAAGGAACCTAGCTTGTCCAATGGACTGAGCACCTTACTTATTACTATTCCCACTGGACTGTGGACTTCTAAACATCAGGGAGTATACATTTTAATTTTAATCCTTCCTTTAGCTTTGTCTCCTTAGACTTGGTATACAAAGTTTTTTTTTCTTTTTCCAATTTTACTATTCATCTTTATTAAAATATCTTTTATTGTATTTTATTGTCAGGATAATGTACAGAGGGGTTAGAGTTACATTAGTAATGGGTACATTACTTTTCAGATCTTGATACCGTTTCTCATTTTTTTTGTCCCCCTTTCCCTCCCCGCAGTCCCTCCCAATCATCTTGTTTTCCCCTTGTTCAAATAAACAAGTAAGTGTATATACAGTATGCCAGGTAACAAAGTCAGATACAGTAACCACATGAGATTAACCATAAGTGGAAAAAAAGAGAAAAGAAGTAACTTCACATAGTACATAGTAGTCACAAAGATAAACCTTTTGTTTCCATATCCTAGAGTTCATTTTGTTTAGTCTCATCCTGTGTGACCATATGTACTTAGGTTTTGAGGTATTGTGATTCTCTGCTAGGAGAATCCTAGATGCGTGATAATTATTACAAATGAAGGAAACCATTAAGCCTATGTTCCTTTGGGTCTGGCTTACTTCCCTTAATATGTTTTTTTCCATGTCTTTCCATTTCCTTACAAATGGTGCAAAGCCATTCTTTCTGATGGCAGCATGGAATTCCTGTGGGTATAAGTACCACATCTTCTTGACCCATTCATCTACTGAGGGCATCTGGGTTGGTTCCATATTTTTGCTATGGTAAATAGTGCTGCAGTGAGTATTGCTGTGCTAGTGGATTTAGTATGTTCTTGTTTTTGGATATTTGGGTAAATGGCAAAGAGTGGGATTGCTGGGTCATAGTCTTCTGAGGAATCGCCATACTGCTTTCCAGAGTGGTTGAATAAGTTTATACTCCCAGCAACAGTGTACTAGTGATCCCTCCTGGCCACATACCCACCAGCATCTGTTGTTATTAGATTTCTTGGTACTGGCCATTCTAACTGGAGTGAAATGGAATCTCAAAATTGTTTTGATTTGCATTTCTTGTATGGACAGAGCATTTCTTCATGTGTCTTCATGTGTCTATAGGCCATTCTTATTTCCTCTTCAGGGAAATCTCTCTTAAAGTCTTTAGCTCACCTTTTAATGGGATAGTTGTTTCTCTGGGGATTTGTTTTTGAGAGATTCCATTTTTTTAGCTGTATATATATTTTAGATATGAGGTCCTTTCCTGTTGCATGGCTAGTGAAGGTCTTCTCCCACTCTGTGTGATTTCTATTTATCTTGCTAGATATGTCCTTTGCCACACAGAAGCTCTGCAGTTTAATGCAGTTTAATGCTCTGAAGTTTAATTTGTTGTGTTTTTTGACCTTTTTTAAGATACAGTTTTTTAAATGTTTTTACTACATATGAAAAATAAAGACTAAGTTTGGCTTATAAGATGGATTTTCTCAAGCAAAAGGAGAACAGATTACCCTTGTATAATTTTTATTAGTGTAAATTAATTATGTAAGATAATGGGTTTCCTATGACATCTTCATAAATATTATATGTAATGTACTTTGATCTTATTGAACACTCCATTATTGTTTTCTTACTCCCTCTCCCTCTCTAATAGTTCTACTTTCATGTCAGCTTAAAAAATCTAGGTTCTATACATGAGAGAAATATGGCTGTGCTTATCTCTTTGAATGTGGCTTTGCTTGCTTAACATGTTGAGCTCCAGCTACACCCATTTTGTGCAAATGATGTTACTTCTTTCTTCTTGAATGACTGAATAAAACTCCATTGTATATAGATACATTTTATTCATTCATTCATTCATTCATTCATTTATGGGCACCTCAGCTGATGTCATTTGTAACATTTGTGAATAGTGCTGCAGTCAACATGGGTGTCCTGGTGTTTCTGTTATGTGCTGACTTAGTCTCCTTCAGGAATTTACTTAAGAGTGGTAGTGCCGAATTCTATGGTAGTTCTATTTTTAGCTCGAGGACTTGGCACGATCCCTGAGATTTTGTGCTCAAGGCTAGCACTCTACCACTTGATCTACAGCTCTACTTCCAGGTCTTTTGGTAATTAATTGAAAATAAGTCTTGTGGACTTTCTTGCCGAGGCTGGCTTCATACTGTGATGGTGAGTTCTCATCTTCTTGAGGAGCTAAAGTTACAAGCATGAACTACCAACACTCAGCTACATTTTTTGAAGAATCTCATAGTATCTGCACTAAATCCACACTACTACCATATGCATTGTGTTTGGATCTTTTCTGCTGCCTCCCTCCTCACCTCATCAGAGCCTGGCTTTATTTCCTTGATGGTAGCCATTCTGACTAGAGTAAGATGAAATTGCCTCAGAGTTTTGATAATTACCTTTAAAATAACATGAAAGGAAATGAAGACAGTGGTTTCTGACTAAAGATAGTTGCTTAGGAAGCACAGATTATTTTCTAGTTTAAAAATCATAATGCCCCACTGCATGGAATGGTGAAGTGTGGGGAAGGACTTTACTTTTTCCAAAATACCTTACTTATACCCATAATAATTTCAAGTGACTCCTTGTGGCAATGGTGGCTTCATCCACAATAACCCCGAATTAAAATACTATGAATAAGGCCTTATTCTTAAATGTCTCTCTGGGAAAGTTAAATTTTTTTCAGAACTTTAATCTTTATTTCCCAAAGTAGGGGAAGCTTCTCTTGGTAGTTAAATTTGCTTTTATTACTAAAGTTCATTCTCTTGTGGGACTCAAATTATTCTTCATTTCCCTCCACATTCCCACATAGTGATGTCATGTAGTCACACTTCTCTTTTGAATTTTATAAAAGAACATTTTCCTTATAATGCAGATTAGATAGGTGCAGTGCCTTTGGATTCCATGGCAGTTGAATAAAGTGGTAATATGGTTTTCAGTTCATTTATTTAATATTTTATAGTGGAATGGGGTCTAAAGTGTTGAGGCATCATTTCATTTACTTTTTGTGCCCAAGTTGCATCCATGGCTGAGCTGGAATAAGGCCATTCATGTATGGTGGAAAGAGTTCAAGAACCTACTGGGTTCATCTCTTTGTAGTTCAGTGACAGGAAGCACATGATTGAATAATTCAGCAATATTGGAATGTAATTGCAAATTATAGAAAAATGTCTTCTTCTATGACAGCACAGTTGAAATAACTATTGGAGTATTTTGTTGAATTTGTACCACAGGTACTATGAACATTTTCATAGATAAACTCCTACAAAAAATTTTTTTTCCTTATTTTTAATTGTAATTAGTAGAAGTTACATTGTATTTGCTAGATAGAAGGTGCATTACTTCACATATACTGATACCCCTTCTCATGTTTTTGTCCCCATTTCTCATCCCCCTCCCCCATCTTGTTTTCACCCCTTCCCTTTCCTATTTCAAATAAACAAATAAATGTATATACAATATACCAGATAACAAGGTAAGATACTGTAACAATATGACAATAACCAAGGGACAACAAAAGAGATGAAAAATAACATAGTACATGAAGAACAACAATCCACATTGTATAGCTCTTGTTTTCATATCATTGAGGTCATTTCATTTCGCCTCATCCTATATGGCCTTTTGTATCTAGGTTTTGAGCTATTGTAATCCTCTGCCATGAGAGTTCAAGGTGTGTACTAATTATGACAAATGAGGGAAACCATTGAGCCTATGTTCCTTTGGGTCTGGCTTACTTCACTTAATATGATTTTTTTCAAGTCTTTCCATTTCCTTACAAATGGGGTGATGTTATTCTTTCTGAAAGCAGCATAGAATCCCATCTGTATAAATACCACATCTTTGGAGTCCAATCATCTACTGAGGGGCATCTGGGTTGTTTCCATATCTGTGCTATGGTAAATAGTGCTGCAATGAACATCATTGTGCTATGTACCTTTTCATAAACTCCTACAAAAAATATTTCTTTTGTTCTTTTCTTTCTTTTTTTTTTTTTTTTTACATTCCGGGGCCTTGAACTCAGGGTCTGAGCAAGCACTGTCCTTGGGCTTTCTCAAGGCTAGAGCTCTACCACTTGAGCCACAGCACCACTTCTGGCTGTTTTTCTATGTGGTACTGAGGAATCGAACCCGGGTCTTTGTGCTTGGTAGGCATGCACTCTACCACTAGGCCAAACTCCCAGCCCCATAAAAAATATTTCATTGTGTTTGTCACTGTGTTCCTGATTTTGTAGATGAGGATTTTTTTTTGAATTGAGAAGTCTTGATTACTTTTCATATTATGGGAACTATTTTAAGATATTTGTGAAATATAAAGGGAAAATATAGAGTCGTTCATGTAAGCACTCACAATAATTAGGGGTTATTAATTTGAAATTGATCACATTAAATTTTCAGAGTTATTCAACATTACACACCTAAATCTCTTATTTAGGCATTTCAAATGGGTGGAAGGAAGTATAATTGAGGGAGAGGCTATGTATTTTGTGATTATCATTTCAGGTGAGATTTATTACACGTTAAACAGAAATTTGAATGTACAGTGGACATTTAACTTTAAGAAATCATTAAGCTACAATTAAATGAGCCATTCTGCCATCATTGACTCTAATTAAATAAAATAAAAATTCAACTTTCGAGACTGATATCAAACATTCAAAAGAAGGGAAGAATGGAGATTCAGGTTTCAAATCACTATTTTAGAGCTGTAAGCAAAATATCTTTTCCCTCACTCCAGTTAGAATGCAATACCAAATACTGGCGGATGTGGTTACACTGTTACACTGTTAGTGGGAGTGTAAACTTGTTCAACCAGTTTGGAAAGCAGTATGGAGAGTCCTTAGAAGATTAAACATAGGGCTTCCCTATGATCCAGCAATTCTACTTATGGGCATTTATCCAATAGAACACAAACAAGGCCACAATAACGTTACCAGTACAACTATGTTCATTGCAATGCGGTTTACCATACCAAACTATAGAATCAGCCCAGATGCCTCTCACTGGATGAATGGACCAAGAATGTGGCATATATACACAATGGAATTCTATTCATTCATCAGAAACAATGATATTGCACCATTCATAAGGAAATGAAAGACTTGGGAAAATTATGTTAAGTGAAGGAAGCTAGACCCCTAGAAACATAGATTGCATGTTATGCTTCATTTGTGGTAGCTAGAATGTGCCAATAAATCTACAAGTAAACACACTGTATTGTAAAAAAAACAAACAAAATAAAGCATGATAAATCATGCAGGTTTCTAGGCATTCACACACAGGGAGACCCGAGGAATATATTCTTATCAGGAACACAAAGGCACAGCATTATATGCATTTGATCATGTAAAATAATATTTATCCTAATGAACTCCAGGAAATGGAAACAAGAAGTTTTTATTCTTTGTTGCTGCGTTTGTTTTTGTTTACCTTTTATCCGTTTTTTTTGGTTTATCTGTTTTGGGAGATTGAGGGGGGGCACAGAGATGAAGGAACAAAGGATGAACAAATACACTGTGGTACTCACTAGACAGTATGTTGAAAATGACCTATACAGCTTGTGTGTGGGGATGGGAGGGAAACTTGGAGAGAGTAGGGGAAAGGTGATATTGTTCAAAAAGAAATGTCCTTTTTATGAAATAGGATAGGGAAGGGGGGAAAACAAGATGAGGGGAAGGGGTTGGGGGAGGGAAATGGGGACCAAGACATGAGAAAGGGTATTAATATTTTTAAAGTAATGCACCTTCTATCTGGTGACTATAATGTAACCCTTCTGTTAATTACAGTAAAAATATATGAAAAAAAAGAAATGTCCTTTTTATTTTTTGCCAGTCCTGGGGTCTGAGCTCAGGGCCTGAGCACTGTCCTTGGGCTTTCTCAAGGCTAGAACTCTACCACTTGAGACACAGCACCACTTCCAGCCTTTCCCATGTATGTGGTACTGAGGAATCAAACTGAGGTCTTTGTGCATGCTAGGCAAGCACTCGTCACTAGGCCAAACTCCTGGCCTGAAAAGTGTACTTTTTACCTGCTTTATATTGCTATAATCCTTTTGTAACCAATCACCTTTATAAGAACAGTAAAACACACATTAAAACATCTTCTCTTAATTAGCTGCTCAATATTGATGAATTTTCCTTTCTTTTATATTTGTCTAGTGGACAGAGTTAAAGAAAAGTGCTCAATAGGCTGCCAATATTTATGAAGTGACTCCACGGTCAACCATTGTCTTTTATCCTTTGGTTTTATGAACCAAGCTTCTTTCACTAATAAGATTTTTCTAGATCTGTCCATTTTCCTGCAAATCACATAATTTTACTCTTCTTGATAAATGAATAAAATTCCATTGTGTATACCAACCTAGCTTTCTTGGTCTGTTTATTATTATTATTATTATTATTATTGCTATTATTGAGTAGCTGTACAAAAAGGTTACAGTTTCATAAGTCAAGTCAGTAGTACAACCCATGGTCAAGGTCATCTCTTCCTTTTTCCTTGATCACTTTCTCCCTCTCATCCCTACTCTTACACAGTTCTTTTTATATAATGTCCACTAAATATAATGACTACATTTGCTCACTCCTCCTCCATTCATTCCTATGCCCTTATTGCCAACCTCCCAAAGCATGTTCCCACTTCTGCTTTACCATTCTGATAAGCCACACATTAGTTGTTCAGAGGAGTTAATACCTTTGGGATTCTCCCTTAAGTATACCTTCTTTTATTCAGTTTGTGGGTAAATGCTCTGAACCCTGAACAGACATTTCCTGAAAGAAGTACAAATGTCCGGCAAATATAAGAAGTACTCAACATCTCTAGCCCTAAAGAGAATGAAAATCAGAGCTTCCACTTGGTCTAGTCAGGATGGGTAATATGAAAAATATGAACAACATCAAATGCTGATGAGGATGCAGGGAAAATGGAGCCCTAATACACTGCTAGTGGAAATATAGATTAGTACAATTACTGTGGAAACACACATGTAAGGTTCTCAAGCAATTAGGAATAGAATTATCCTATCCTAGAATTATCTAGCAATACAGTTCTTAGACATTTACTGGAAAGAGTGTACATCAGGAAACAAAAAAGGCACCTACACACCAAGTTATGGAATCAGAGAAGCTTTATGGAAAATTGTGATGGGTTTGGGCTTGAACCAAGAGATTTCTGACTCAAAAATCAATGCTTTGTTCTAAAGATAGTAAGGTAATTGTGATAAATATAACAGGTGAATAATTGTGAAACTTAAATGGATTTTAAAATACAGAAACTGAAATTGGCTTGGGAAAATTAGAAGATGATGACACTATGTACTGCACTGGGGAATCATTTCTTTGAGCTTCACAGTTATTGCTAGATGTTGACTTAATTTTCATAAATGTTTACTGAATAGAATACTTCCTAAAGCTGGGGCGAGGTGGCTTTCACCTGTAATCGTAGCCACTCAGGAGGCTGAGATCTGAGGATAAAGGTTCAAAGCCAGCACAAGCACAAAAGGACCTGAGACTCTTCTCCAACTAACCCCTAGAAAATGGGAAGTGGGGCTTGTCTCAAAGGTAGGATAGTAGCCTTGAGCTGAAGAGCTCTGGGACAACACCCAGGCCTAGGGGTAGGGTAGTAGCCTTGAGCTGAAGAGCTCGGGGACAGCGCCCAGGCCAAGTTCAAGCTTCATGACCCACAAAACAAAAAAACAAAAAAGAATACTTCCTAAAGTGGACTACATCAAAAAGCTTTAATGTATAGAGAATATATCTGAACGTTGAATACTGTGTGGACCCATATTATTATATGATTGTTAATTTTTACTAAGCTTTTATTATGAAATTAATGTAAAACATAGTATAATTCCCATACTACCCAGAATCAATAATTTTCAACATATTTAAAGAAATCTCAAATATTCTATTATTTTGCCTATAAACATTTCATTCTGTTTCCAATGATGAAAGCTTTATATAAAATGATATACTGTTTTACTCTTAATAGAAATTTTTGTCATCTAATACGTAGTTGGTATTCTCAGTGTCCTAATGTTTCAAAGTATATATTGCCAAATATCTTATTAACATATGTAAGTTATACATGAAATTTTCTAATTGATATTTTATATTTGCATACAATGTACTCAAACCAAACTTATCTTCTCCATCACTGTCCCTCATTTTAAAAACATTTTCAACTGTTTTTTATCATGGTGGTATTTCATACAGGCATATTTACTGCTCTTTCCTTCTCCATGTGTCCCTGCCTCACTTTATTCAACAGCATCATATAGAGAGCACTGTATTTCAGTATTAATAATTATCTATCACTCTTGCATCCCTTCTTCTTCCTAGCCCTTCACAGTCACAAAGTTATAACTGTGATGTTCGTATACTTTTTATTTATATCTTTGAGGTCTAGAGTACATAAATGAGTAAAAGTACATGGTATTTGGATTTCTGAACTTAGCTTATTTTGATCAACATTATTATTTTAACTTTCATCCTTTTGTCTTCAAATCACACAATTTAACTTTTCTTTGTGGCTGAGAAATGTATATCTGTACCCTATTTTCTTAGCCATTAATCAGTGTTTCAGGTGTCTTTAATAATTCTATAATTTGAATAGAGCTTCAATAGACATGGATATATAGATATCTCTCCTGTATTTTTTACATTCTTGCTAGATCAACTGAGTATAAAAGAAAGTATAGAAAAGTTGTAAGTATCACATAACACAAAAATGACAAAATGTGTAATGTATGCATCTATATTAACGTTGAATGTTAATAGGTTGAATTTTCTGATCAAAAGATGTAAGATGTCATGCTAAACTAAAAGCAATACCTGAAAAATCATGTACCACTGACAAAGACAAAATAGGCCTTTGCCAAAAGAATGGAAAACACTTTCTAAGCAAATGAGCCTCAAAAGCAGTCAGGAGTAACTGTATATCTGAAAAAAACATATTTTGTCACTTTATATATTGTAAGCTTATTCTTTCATGCATTTCAGTTTCTTTATGTGTTTCTTTTTCTGTGAGGATGATTCATTTAAGTATCTTCTGCACAGATGATTTAATGGTCATGCATTCCTTTAGCTTTTACTTACCATCAAAGTTTTTTTTTTTTCTCTTTCACTTATGAAGGATAGCTTGAGTGGATGCACCAATTTATGCTGACAGATGATTTTACTCGAGAATTGTGTTATGTCCTTCCATGCCATTCTTGCTTTTAGAGTTTGTATTAAGAAATCTTCTTATAATCTAATGGTTTTGCCTTTGTATGAGATATTACTTCTCCTTTACAGTTTTCAATATTATTTTTTTGTTCTGTATACTGAGTGCTTTGAGTATAATTTGTCTGGGGTTTTTCACTTTCTGATTATACCTGTTCGGTGTCCAAAAGTCTCCTGTTTTTGGATGATCCTCTATTTCTCAAGACTGAGGTTTTATATTTTTATTAAAAAATAGTTCATAATCTGGAAATCAGGCACCGGTGGCTCATGCCTGAAATCTTAGCTACTCAGGAGGCTGAGATTTGAAGATCAAGGTACAAAGCCAGCATGGGCACAAAAAGGACCTGAGAATTTTATCTCCAGTTAACCTCTAGGAAATGGGAAGTGGGGCTTGGCTCAAGGGTAGGGTGGTAGCCTTGAACTGAAGAGATCAGGGACAGTGCCCAGGCCCAGGGGTAGAGCAGTAGCCTTGAGCTGAAGAGCTCAGGGACAGTGCTCAGGCTAAGTTCAAGCCCCATGACCCATAAAAAATAGAGAGAAAAAAAGAAAAAAATAGGTTATATATGTCTAGGTTATATTCTCCTCTACATACAAAACATATACTTGGCCTTTTAATGGTTTCCTAGAGATCTTAAATACTTTATTCACATTTTTTAGTGGTTTTTAATGTCCTTGATTGACCTAATTCCTCACTTTAGCTTCCATTTTCTGATACTCTATTTTTAACTTGCTTAGATCTATTTGCTAGTTCTTCAACTGAGGGTTTAAAAACATTTTTTTTTTTTTTGGTCGGTTGTGGGGCTTTGACTCTGGGCCTGGGCGCTGTCCCTGAGCTCTTCAGTTGAAGGCTAGAACTGTACCATTTGAGCCAGAGTGCCTTCCTTCATCCTTCTCTTCTTTCCTTCCTTCCTTTCTTTTCCTTCCCTTCCTTCCTTCCTTCCTTCCTTCCTTCCTTCCTTCCTTCCTTCCTTCCTTCCTTCCTTCCTTCTTTCCTTCTCTTTTATCCTTTTCCCTGTACTGGAGCCTAAGTTAAAGAGCCTCACACTCATTTGGCTTATTTAGTTGGTGCTGTAATACTTGAGCCATGCATCCCACTCAGCTTTTTTGCTGGTTAATTGAAGATGAAATCTTATGGGAGATTTCAAACTGGCTGATTTCCAACTGTCATCTCCCAGGTCTTAGCTTCCTAAGTAGCTAAGATTACAGGTATGAGCCACTGATTCCTATTAATTTTTCAAGTTTTATATTTTTGTTGAATATTTCTTTTAGATCCTAGATTATTTTTATTTAACTTAACTGTTTGAATTCTGAGTTCAATCATTTATTTGTATCTTCTGTAAATTCATTTAGCTGCTTCAATATCTCTTCTTCAATTTTGTTGATCAGTCTTGGTTTTTTTCCTTTTTGTTTGAATTTGTTGTTTGAAATTTCTTTTCTAAGTCCTTTAGTGTTGAATGAACATATTGCCTAGCATTTTCATGAAATTTGTGTTTTTACACTGGGACTTAGGCATGTAGGGAAAAAATTTATGGTTAGGTTTTAGTCTCCATTTCTCAGGTGTTATTTAACACCAGGCAGTGGTAAAGTTGTGGTGCTTTTTGCTGTTAGTAGATTAGAGACATGACACTCAGTAGTCTGACCATCTGCAGTGCTTCAAGATGATGGGTACAGTCCTCTACTCTGGTTGAGAAAGCTTAGGTAGAAAAGGAACCACATTTGTTAAACTGCAATTTCAAGATTGCAGTGAACAGTGATATAGATCTAACTCAGAACTATCATTTGCTCACTGGAACTCATTATCATTAGCTCTCTGGGACACACATAAACACACACACACACACACACACACACACACACACACACACACACACACACACACACACACACACACACTCCTTCAGCTTCTGAGTACTCCAAACTAGTAGATGGGAGTCTAGAGATGATTTTAGAATAATGTCTGTTTGTGCTTGTTTTCAGAATGGGAGGGAAGGATTGGCAGAGAAGGCTTCTGAGGTATTATTACTGTCAGTCCAACACAGTTCCAATGAAGCTGTAGTTTTTGCTTTTTTTTTGTTCCATTTCCTTATGGAAATGGAAATACATGGAAAAAACTATATTAAACGAAGTAAGCCAGACTCAGATGGTAGCTAAACTGTACCTATATATCTGTAAGTAGGACACACTGGATTTTGTAAATGAATTAACTGAAGTGTAATAGACTATGGAGAAGGTAAATAGTATAATTCTTTAAAAAAGACTAAATCAAACCCAACAAAATAAGTTCTAGGAAATGAGTACTTGCAAGAGGGGTGGATGAGGCAGACAGGAGAGGAGTAGAAGAATGAAAAGAAAGTGGTGAGAATGTAGGCAAGAATTCATTGTATATTCCACAAAATTGAGAAATAAGGGCAGGGGTGGGTTGAAGCAGGGTGAAGATGTTGAAGTGGTGACACAGATCAAGATCCATTGTACACATAAACTGCCTTGTAAAAAAAATTCAATATCTAACCTAAAATTAAGATAAGTCAGGGAAGGGGTAGGTTGGGAGGAGTGGGTGAGAATGTTGAAAGAAGTGACATTTAGCAAGATGCACTGTATTCATAAACTGCTTTGGGGAATGACTACTGCTTAATAATAATAAAAAAAATCCAAATTGCCCCAAACCTCCAAACAAGAAAAAAACTTTAAAAAAAAGTCCCAGTGTGTTGTGTGTGCTTGTGTCACTTTTTTCCTAAGTGGGAGCTGCCATATTATCCTTTCTGTCTCATTGCTGGCTGTCAGGGTCTTGAAGATGCCTCTGTGGCTTGCACTCAACCTGAGGGCCACTAAGTAGCGGGGATGTTCTATTGCAGTCTCTCTGTTATGTTCCTGTTCATAAGCCAGTACCATGTGTGAAGTCCAGGTGTGGGCCTCTGGACTCATAATTGAGTCTGAGCATCTGGTACATTGTGTGGATGGCTCTGGTTTCTCAGTGGAGTCTGTCTACCTATTGGTCTATAGTAATGTCTCTGGCTATGGGAGTATCTGGGCCTATAAAGGGGTTGCTTACTCTTCATGATGCTCAGGGTCAGCAATTGAGTTTGTTTGCTTATCACTAGCCCTGCAGTGGCTAGTCAACCATGAGGATTCTGAGACTATGGTGAAATATGTGCTGGCCGATGGGCCAGCAGGTGTACCAGAAACCCTTACGGGGCTATCCGTGCCCCAACTATGTGAATGTAAGCTGTTCTCAGTTACCTAATTTGGTGTATCAGAGAGGAGGACTGCCAAGTGCCATCTTTCTCTGGTCCTCTTAGAGCCACGTCCTTAAAAGTATATTGCTTTTATAAGTCAAAATTCAATGTCCATATATTGCATTGGACTGTTATTTCTCAGGTCCTATTATTTCCTAACATCTTTTCTGGGGTTTTTACTCTCCATATTAAGGATACTACTAAATTATTGGAGATACTGAAATTCAGAGAGGTTAATATATTTCCCAAGGTATTATGGGAAATGGATAGTATACTATAGATTATGGACTTTAAAACTATTGTTCTGAAGAAAATGGTACATTTTTCTCCCCCAGAATTTCTTATATTCTATATTTATCTGATTGCATGTTTGTGGTATTGTTTATGTTCTTAATATTGATATTATTCCTAAATATATAGCATAAAATATGTCTAGAGTTAGAGGTTTCAGTAAATTCAGGTTCAATTTGTTTTTTATTGCATTAAAAATTTATTTTATTGGACTTAGAAAAAATCATATTAAGAGAAGTAAGCCAGACTCAAAGGAACACAGGCTCAATGGTTTCCCTCATTTGTCATAATCAGTAGAAACCTTGGGCTCTCTTAGCAGAGATTTACAATAGAACAAAACCTAGATACTTAAGGTCATATAGGATGATGCTAAATGAAAGGACCTCCAGGATATAGAAACAAAAGCCATGTAATGAGTGATTGTTGTTCCTAATGTACTATGTCATCTCTCATCTCTTTTGCTGTCCCTTGGTTATCTCATATTGTTACAGTATTTCACCTTGTTATCTGATATATTGTATATATGCTTATTTGGTTATTTGAAATCTGATAGGGAAGGGAGGAAAACAAGATGAGGCACAGGGGTTGGGGGAGGGAAATAGGGACCAAGACATGAGAAAGGGTATCAATGTATGTGAAGTAATGCAGCTTCTATCTGGTGAATATAAAGTAACCCTTCTATTAATTACAATTAAAAATATATGGAAAAGAAAAAAATAAGGATTCCACAACTTGTAGTCAGGGACAGAAGGAGGAAAACTAGGGGAAATTGAAGGAAGGGATGACACTGTCCAAAAGAAAAATGTGCACATTACCTGAATTGTGAAATGGTAATCCCTTGTACAATAGCTTAATAATAACAATAACCTTGTATTAAGAAATTATTTTATTGTTGGGTGATGTACAGAGGGATTGCAGTTACGTTCATCAGGTAGTGGGTACACTGCTTGTTGAACATTGATATACCTTCCCATGTTTTTCTCTTACTTTCCCTCTCCCCCACCAGTGATGTTTTTCTTCAATTTGCTTTTGAAGAAAAAGAAATCTTAGTTTCTGTTGTTTTACATCATGCACCATGTAGTATTCAGTTGTCCACCTTTTACTTTGTGTAGTGCATTTCAAATGATGGCTTTATTTCTGGTGTCTAGTGGCTAAATCAATCCTCTGTGTAGAGTTATGAAATTTTATAATATTATTGCTTTTTTCTTAGAATTCTTTCCACCAGTAATTTCCTCTAACATTAACTTTGCTATTTTGAAATAATATGTATGATGTTTGACTAATTTATTCTGGTTTTATTATTTTTTTTTCAGACAGGGTCTCACTCTGTAGCCCAAGCTGAATTTGAACTTTCTATGTATCCCAGACTGGCTTTGAAGGCACTATTCTCCAGTCTCAGCCTTCTTAGTGTTGGGGTTTTTAGTCCTTGGTCCCTCCCAGCCCTCAGGAGGGATAGAGAGAACACGCCCCAACCAGGATGAGCTGAGAAAGGAGAGGTCTGACTGACTGCAGGCACCCAGCCCTCCCTCGCTGGAGGACAATCAGACACATCAGGGAGACCCGTCAAGGCAGAAACTCGTTTATTGAGGAAGTACATTCAGCTAATATAGGGTGCAGGAGCCTATCAGCACAAAGGTGGGCAAGGCGGAGGAGGTCCATGTGTTTACTCTCACTATAGGTCTCAGCAGAGAGTGATAAAGCAATAACACATTACCCAATGGTAATCAAGTCTCAGCAGGAAGTGATTTACAATACCGACGATATAGCTCAAAGTTAGGCATGGTGTTCATACATGACAGCTCATTTCTTTGTGTGATTATCTTACTCAGTGATGCAGATTCATGGGCTAGCCTGACCCTGCACTCGGCTCCCAACATCTTGGTGCTGGGATTATAAGTGTTCTCCACTCTGCCTGACTAATTCTTACTCTTATCAACTTTCGTACTATCCTAGCAATCTCTAGTAATGACATATAAACCAGGAAGTAGATTCCAAAAAACAGTTTGAGGTGGAATCTGAAGGTTAAAGGCAAAATAAAATTCACCTTTGTCTGAGCATACCAGTCTGTTTCCCTTAGCAACACAGAAATATTGTAAAGCTTCTGATTGTAGGAGAGACTTCTTCAACAATGGAACATTGACTCAACTCATTTTTATGATTATTTTCCTTAGATATGAGAAAATATAAAGCATACATATTCATTGTATTTTCAGTTTTTATGAAACAATAAAGCAAAAGCAAAGTTTACTAGAATGCATGATTACTTTTCTGCAATGGAATGGAGCTGCCTTCTGTACTTTTAATATGGTTCCAAGTTGGTTTTGTGTGTGTGTGTGTGTGCGCGCATCATGGGGCTTGAACTCTCCCTAGGTGCTGTTCCTGTGCTCTTCAGCTCAAGGCTACCACCCTACCCTTGAGCCAAGCCCCACTTCCCCACTTCTAGAGGTTAATTGGAGATGAGTCTCAGGTCCTTTTGTGCCTGGGCTGGCTTTGAACCTTGATCCTCAGATCTCAGCCTCCTGAGTAGCAAGGATTACAGGTGTGAACCACCACACACGTCCTGGTTCCAAGTTTTTTATATGGTATGTAATTTGCGTTAATGAGTGCCAGGTGCATTTGATTACATAGGCAGGAAATGCAACAAAAACTAGCTCAGACAAGACCACAGCTATAACAACATTAAAAATTCAGTTGCAAGAAAATGAAAGTGATATTTAAGAATTGGATGGCAAAAGAAAAAAGAATTGGATGGCCTCCACATTTGCCCCTAGGTTCTCTGCTGCTATCTTTATTCTCAGAAGAAATTCTCTCTGTCCATCAAATGGCAAAGCTGACATGTGTGGGCAGTTTCAAGTCAGTATTATCTTCATACATTAAGACCATCTCCATCCTAGTATCTACACCCATAACCATCACCACCACCAAAAAAGATTTCAATTGCCTGTTCTGATCACATGTTCTTCTTTAAAGTAGTTACAGGCTCCTTAAAATGGCCAGCAAAGATCAGACCGCTAACTTCATGGGAAAAAAATCTTACTTTGACTTTTCAGCCCTACCAAAACATTTTTTAAAAGACAGGCTTACAAAAAAAAGACTTCAGATATTCACACCAGTGTGGAATGACTCAGTTTCCCCACTACTTTTATGTATTAGAACTACTGGAAACATCTTTGTTTAGAATATAGCACACCATTATGTGACACATCCTTCTTTTGACACAAATTCATCACACACACACTTTGTCTCCTTTTGTTCTTAACTTCTCCTTTTCAGTCAGACTATAACACTAAATTTCTAGAAAGAAACACAGTCACTAAAACGACATGACAGTTCTTAGCTTCAAGGTGTCAATCAGAACACCTTTATGTGATTTTAATTTAACTGTCATAATAACACGAACCTAAAATTAAAATAATCTCAGACAAAAAATTTAGAATCCTCACCTCCTCATCTATACAGATGTTATTTGAGGATTAACCCCTTAACGTGTGGCTAAGCATGACTTTAAAAAAAAAATCACTGTCTCACAATTTAAGTGCATTTAATGTGCTAATAAATTAAGTACCAAATTGACTTATTTGGTAGCTAACAAATATTTTGTAAGTGAAAAGATAAATGTAAATCTGTATGTCCCACCAGAATTGTGAGAGTTTCACTTTGTTTTTATAATAACTTTCTGAATTTTTTCTGATGTATAGTAAGCAGTTTCTGATCTCTGTGATTATTGTTTAAGATGCTTCAGATGGAGAGTTTTTATTTCTTGTCCCATATCTTAGCTTCTTTGCTTCTGCATTGTGGAATTAATCAGAGTGAGCAGGGAGTTTAAAGGCCAGGAAAACCTACTGCCTAGAAAGTCAAATCTCGGAAGCTAAGAAAGTATCCTTCAGATAACACGGAAGATCTTCAGGTACAACATACACAATCAGGTATGGTTGCTCATCCCTGTAATAATTCCAGCTACTTGAATGGTGGTTATGGAAAGTTTGCAGTTAAAGGCCAGCATGAACAAAACAATTCGTGTGACTTGGATCACAACAAAACAAGTTTGGCATAATGAGTCATACCCATAATTGCAGCTTCTCAGGAGATGGAGGTGGAAACATCATGGTGTAAGACTGACACTAAACCAAAAGCATAGATCCAACCAGACGAATTAAGCTAGAGGTGTGGCTCAAGTACTGGAGTACTTGCCTAGCAAGTGAAATACCCCGAATATAAGGTTCAGTATTGTCAATAAACCAAACAACAGCAACAGTCAAACAATTTTTTTAAAAAGATGAATTATTATTATCATGATTACCTGGCAGTACAAGGGAATGAACTCAGTGCCTCATATTTGATAAATGATCTGTGACTTAGACGAAGATATTTGTACTCTGAGTTGCTGGGAGTACAGGTATAGGCTCCTGTGTGGGTTGTACATAATAGAGATTTCGTCTTCACTGTTCTGGAGACATATGTCTAAGACCAGGCTGCCAGAACATTCAAGTTATATTGAGACCCTGTTTCCTGGTTCAAAGATTCTGCTTTCTTTCTGTGTCCTCACATGATGGAAGGAAAAATAAAATGAGCTCTCTTGGGCTTGGTTTAAAAAGATAACCTAATACCTACCAGGGACTCCATCCTTTAACACCAATGAATTGATGATTAGGTCTCAGCGTAGAAATTCTGGAGGGAAGCAAACATTTAGTCCAGTATACCACTTGATATAATAAGTAGTTAAGGCTGGGCACCGATGACACATGCCTGTAATTCTAGCTACTCAGGAGGCTGAGATCTGAGGATCTCCAATTCACCATCAGAAAACTGGAAGGGGTGCTGTGGATCATAGTGGTAGAGCATTAGCCTTGAGCTGAAGAACTTAGGGACAGCAGCCAGGCTCCAAGTTCAAGCTGCGTGATCAACAAAAGACAAAAAACAGGGCTGGGAGTTTGGCCTATTGGTAGGGTGCTTGCCTAGCATGTACAAAGACCAGGGTTCAATTCCTTGGTACCACATACCCAGAAAGAGCTGGAAGTGGTACTGTAACTCAGGTGGTAGAGCACTAGCCTTGAAAAAGTCCGAAGACAGTGCTCAGGCCCTGAGTTTAAGCCCAGGACTGGAAAAAAAAAGAAAAGAAAAAAGAAAAAAACCCCAAAAAACAAAACGCAGGGACCTTGAGTTTGGACTAGTGGTAGAGTGCTTGTCTAGCATGTACAAAGGTTCATGCCTCAGGACTGTAAAAAAAAAAAACAAAACAAAAAAAACAAAAAACAACCAATCAACCAACCAAACAACAACAATAAGACAGAGTTAAGGTTTTCCTCATGGAATAATTAGTATACATCTGGTATTCTCCTAGCAGAGGATCACAATAGCTGAAAAGTTATGTATATATGGCCATATAAGGTAAGACTAAGTGAAATAAACTCCAGGATATGGAAACAAGAGGTTTATCTTTGTGATTGTTGTTTTTAAAGTACTATGTGAAGTTATTTCTTTTCTCCTTCTGTATCTGATTTTGGTACCTGGTATATTTATATTTGTTTATTTGAAATAGGGAAGGGAAAGGAAAAACAAGATGAATGGGGGGTGTTGGGGAGGGATAGTGGGAGAAAAACATGGGAAGGAGTAACAATGTTCAAGAAATAATATATCCACTACATAAGGAATGTAACTATAACCCCTCTATACATCACCCCAACAACAACAATCAAACCTCAGAGCTAAGTCTTTGGCATTGCTCAGTTATAGATGTTCTAATAATAACAAGTGTTTCTCACAAGTCTGATATTAGACCACAACGACTAGCAAAACATTCCTTAAATAAATAATGAAGAGCAACTGGCCGTCATTTTCACCAATCAGCAGCAGCTTTACTAGTTTATTAAAACATAGTCTTTAGGCAGAAGAAATGACAGAATGGATGTTTGAAAACCCCTTCTCTCTGATTTTTGGCATTTAACTAAAGATATCCTATGATGAGAGCAGACCTGAACTTGATCAAAAGAAGGGGAACATCTATGGAGCTGGTAGGACACAGTAGAACATTTGTGTATTAGAAAGGAACTGTGATATCAATGACAACTTTCATAATTTGGAGAAATTTGCTTAAATGCAAGAAATTGCCACCAGTGGCATACCAATCATGCTGAAGTGACTGAAAATGGTGACACGGTGAGCTCAAGAACATGAAGGTATCACGACAAATGTACTTCATGTTGAGAACAATTGCCAAACACCTTGGTATAAATGCATATACTTTTTCAATGGAAAGAATTGTGCGACTTAGAATCACGTGTCCTTCTCAGCCATTGGGTGATGGGAACTCTTAGTGTACAAAGTTTCGGTAGAAATCAAAGCTACTTTGTCCAAGAAGCTCATTCGTGTCTTCATGCACAAGACCCCTGGTATCCTGGACAGGTTTTAAGCACAGACTGAAAAGTTCAAACACAGGATGACTTTGGACATTGATGCTGCTGAAGAAAGTGCTAGCTATTAAGTATTTTAGCCATTATTAAGTGTCTTGACGCTTAACCTTAAACAAGACTTTAAAATTCACTTCTCATCTCACTGCAGTTGATATGTAAATTTTAAAGCACTAGTCTAGAAGGAATCAAAGTAATGCAATGAAATGCTTATATGTATAAGCATTTATATGTCTACATATAAATATAAAGCTAGTTGTTATCATGTAAGCATAAATTCCAACCCTTCATACTCCTAAAACAACTATTTCATAAAGTGGAATTGAAGCTTAGCTTCGGTTTCTATGAAAAGAAAACAGAAAATTCTAAAGCAAACTCAGAAATTAAATTGATATTTAAGCAAAGGGCTTTTAGTCAATCACATCAACAACAACAGCAGTGACAACTTATGGCTGTTATTACCTAAAGCTTGATTTATTTTACTTTAAAACTAAAATTTGGTTTTATTTTAAAGCTTCCACTGTATTTTCCAGCAGGTGTCACTATAGGCAAATATAAAATGACAAATGCACATACTGTCTGAGGGCAATGGTTCCTTGAGAAGAAGAATGGTGTTATGTGCAGACTACCCAATTATTATTTCATTTTTACTGTTGTTTTGATGCTAGTTTATAGTATGGTCTTCTGCTTGTGTGAATGAATTCCTAGTGAAGTAGTATAACTCAGTTAGATAAAAGTAGGCAGCAGACTGTACTAGAAAGGATAAAGCTGCAATCAGAACCCTATTGGAGAGTGGGGTCTTCATTTCTTTACAGGAGAGAATCTTAAAACCTCAGAACCAGAAAAAATCTAAACCAAATGAAATATTTGTGTTTTTAAAGTTTGATGAAATTTAACTAGTGGTCTTAATTAATATTTCTCTTATGGTTTCTGTATGAGCTTTTGGAGAAGAAAAAGTTTTAAAAGTACTAAACAAAACAGTTGTCCTTAGTCTGAGACAAGTATGAGAAAGAAAAGGACAGTGATACTATTACGGATTACCTTAAAATTCAGCTTCATAGTTGTGTTAGAATTGAATGCACATTATTTAGCTGGCAAAGATCATTCCATTAGACCCCAGCGAAAATTTTTTTTTGTGTGCGTGGGTCATAGGGCTTGAACTCGGCCTGGGTGCTGTCCCTGAGCTTTTCAGCTCAAGGCCCCGGCCCTACCCCTAGGCCTGAATGGTGCCCCTAAGCTCTTCAGCTAAAGGCTACCGTCCTACCCTGGAGCCAAGCCCTATTTCTCATTTTCTAGAGGTTAACTGGAAATAAGAGTCTCAAGTGCTTTTATGCATGGGCAGGCATTGAACCTTGATCTTCATATCTCAGCCTTCTGAGTAGCTAGTATTATAGGCGTGAGCCACAATGCCCTGAAAGTGAAGCAATTTCTAAGCGTGCTAATTGAAAGGAAATCCAGAGACTATTATTTTTGTTTCGTGCGTGTGTATGTGCACACGCCCTAATACAAGGTCTTGAACTCAGGTCCTAGATGCTATTCTTTAGCATTTTACTTCAAGGCTAGGAGTCTACCATTTGAGCCACAGCTCCATTTCCAGCTTTTTGCTGGTTAATTGAAGATAAAAGACTCTTACAAGCTTTCTTGTCTTGGCTGGCTTCAAATTGCAATCTTCAAGTCTCAGCCTCTTGAGTAGCTAGGATTACAGGCCTGAGACACACTTCTGCCTCTATTTTAATATGTACAGACCAAGAAAAAGAGACACAGCTTTTTTTTTTTTTTTAGTTGTGGGGCTTAAGTTCAGAACCTAGGCGCTGTCCCTGAGCTTTTTCACTGAAGGCTAGTGCTCTACCATTTTGAGCCACAACACTACTTCTGGTTAATTTGAGATACAAGTCTCATAAACTTTCCTGCCTTGGCTGGCCTTGAACCATGATCCTCAGGTATCAGCCTTCTCAGTAGCTAAGATTACAGGCATGAGCCATCAACGCCCAGCCTGGTAAGAGACTTTTTAAGGAGTTATTTTGCTGATTTCAAGGTTTTCCTCTTCCCTGGCAGCTGCAAGTATCTCTGGGAAAATTGTGAAGCTTCTATTGCAGTGTTTGGTCTGCATCTATAGATTAGATTTGGCTGTTGATAATGTAACATGTGCAGATAAAATTTTCAAGTGAAAAGTAACATAACAGAAAGGGATTTGGAATACATTCTGTACCTTTTGCTAAATAAAAAAGGCCTGTGTGCTTTAAAAATAAGGTTTTATGCAGTTCATTCTTAGGAGAAGAAAAGTATACTCTGTGTGTTCAAGCAGGTAAGTAAAAATATGACTTTCAATTTTGTAATCAACTCACAGACTGTTGGATAAATTACCAGTTCTTGTGACTATGGTTCTCAAGCCTAAAATAGAATACATATCTCCTGACTCGCTTCTTTCCTCGAATATGTTGCCTAAAATAGGGGTGCATTTTGGAATCTGAAAATACATTTTTCTTTTTAATAATACCACCAAATGTTGACTGAGCCCTGACTCTGTACTAGGACTGTATGAAAAACTTCACACATGTTTTCCAATTTTTTTTCCCTCATTTCTGCTTCTTATGAGATGGGTACCTTTCCCTCATTACATTCTAAATACTTCACTGGTAGACAAATCTCAGTCTTCCAAGTCTAAAAGCTCTTGCTTTTAACAATACATTCCCTGCAAGCAGAGGAGGGATACTGGAATGCTGAGATTTGAACTCTGGGCCTGGCACTGTTTCTCAGCTTCTTGCTCACTGCTAGTTCCCTACCACTTGAGCTACAGCTTTATTTCTGGCTTTTTAGTGATTGGAGATAAGGATTTCGTAGGATTTTCTGACTGAGCTAGGTTTGAAACTAAATCCTCAGATCTCAGCCTCCAAAGTAAATAGGATTAGAGGCACAAGCGACTGGCACCCTGATAAAAAGAATCAGTGAGATTCTTATCTCTAATAACTAGCAAAAAAAAAAAAAGCTGGAAATACCCTGTGGTTTGAGTGGTAGAGTGTTATATTAGCCTGGAGTTAAAATGCTAGGCTTCCAGGTCTTGAATTCAAGCCCCAGAACTGGCACAAAAACCAGCAAACACACGTTTGAAGTCCACTGTGAGTTGCAACTGTAAAATATGAATGTTCACTGTCAGTAGACAAAGAAGGGATGGAAATGATTGCTTTTTTTAGACCAAGGTGTTTTTTTTATATTTTTTATTGTAATTAATAAAAGGGTTACATGATATTTGCCAGATAGAAGGTGCATTAATTCACATACATTGATACCCTTTCACATGTCTTGGTACCCATTACCCTCCCCCCCCACCCCCTCACCCGTCTTGGTTTTCCCCCCTTCCCTATCAAATTTCAAATATCCAAATACAAATAAATTCAATATATCAGATAACAAAGTGAGATACTGCAACAACATGAGATACCCAAGGGACAGCAAAGGAGATGAGAGATAACATAGTACCTTGAGGACAACAATCATTCGTTATATGGCTTTTGTTTCAATATCCTGGAGGTCCTTTAAATTAGCTTCATACTACATGGCCTTATGTATCAAGATTTTGCTCTATTGCAGATCTCTGCTAGTAGAGCCCAAGGTTTCTACATTGAGCCTAAGTTCCTTTGAGTCTGGCTTACTTCACTTAATGTGATCTTTTCTTTTCTTTTTTTTTTTTTTTTTTTTTTTTTGCCAGTCCTGGGCTTGAGCTCACGGCCTGAGCGCTGTCCTTGGACTTTCTCAAGGCTAGAGCTCTACCACTTGAGCCTCAGCACCACTTCCGGCTTTTTTTTGTATGTATGTGGTACCAAGGAATCGAACCCGGGTCTTCGTGCATGCTAGGCAAGCACTTTAACCACTAGGCCAAACTCCCAGGCTAATGTGATCTTTTCTAAGTCTTTCCATTTCCTAACAAATGGGGCGATGTCGTTCTTTCTGACAGCAGCATAGAATTCCATTGTGTACAAATACCACAACTTGTTGATCCACTCATCAACTGAGGGACATCTAGGTGAATAGATGCTATGGTGAATAGTGCTGCGATGAACATTGTTGTGCTAGTGGATTTAGTATGTCCTTGTTTCTGGATGGTTGGGTAAATGCCAAGTAGTGGAATTGCTGGGTCATAGGGGAGTTATATGTTTAGCCTTTTGAGGCACTGCCACACTGCTTTCCATAGTGGTTGAACGAGTTTGCACTCTCACCAACAGTGTAGTAGTGATCCCTCCTGGCCACATCCCCTCCAGCATCTGTTATTATTCGTTTTCCTGATCCTGGCCATTCTAACTGGAGTGAGGTGGAATCTTAGAGTTGTTTTGATTTGCATTTCTTTTATGACCAGAGATGTTGAGCATTTCTTCATGTGTCTATAGGCCATTTTTTCTTTCTTCTTCAGAGAAGACTCTCTTTAAGTCTTAGGCCCATTTTTTAATGGGATGGTTGTTACTTTGGAGATTAGTTTTGGATTGATTCAATTTTTTGAGTTGTTGATATATTTTAGATATGAGGCCTTTGTCCGTTGTTTGGAACTGCCTTCCTTTACGCCAACAGTGAGAGGAACGAGGCAATAATCAGGAAAGCAACTCCTTTCACAATAGCCTCAAAGAAAATAAAGTACCTACGAATTAGCTTAACTAATAATGCAAAGGACCTTTGATGAAAACTTTAAAACCCTAAAAAAAAGGAAATTAAAGCAGAACTAAGGAAATGGAAAAACCTCCCATGCTCCTGGTTTGGAAGAATCAACATTGTGAAAATGACAATCTTGCCAAGGGCTATCTACAAATTCAATGCAATACACATCAATATCCCAATGGCATTCTTTAAAGAAATAGAAGAGGCAATTCAAAATTTCATATGGAATAATAAAAGACCCCGTATAGCAAAAACACTTCTTAGCAGAAAGAACAGCGCTGGAGGAATTTCAATTCCAAACTTTAGACTCTATTACAGAGCTATAATTCTCAAAACAGCTTGGTACTGGCACAGGAATAGGCCTGAAGACCAATGGAATAGAACTGAGGACCCAGATATTAAACCACAGAACTATGGCCACCTAATCTTTGACAAGGGAGCCAAAAAATAGAATGGAAGAAAGATAGCCTCTTCAAGTTGTGCTGGCAGAACTGGTTAAGTACCTGCAGAAAACTAAAGTTGGATCCTTCTTTGTCACCCTGCACTAGAATTAACTCCAAATGGATCAAAGACCTCGAGGTAAAAGCTGACACACTGAAAACTTTACAGGAAGCAATAGGAGATACACTAGGCCTCCTTGGCACAGGTCAAAACTTTCTTAATAAGGACCAAGAATCACAACAAATCAGAGAAAGGCTGGATAAGTGGGACTGCATTAAACTGCGGAGCTTTTGTATGGCCAAGGACATAGCTAGTAAATTAATTAGGAAGCCTACAGAGTGGGAGAAGATCTTCACCAACCAAACAATAGACCAAGGTGTTTTAAATCAGGCAGTTAATTGTTTCTCCTGAGCCTGTTGAAAGGCTACTGGAGTTTATCATGGAAGAGATGCCATGCTGAGGACTTGGCAGCTGTGGAAGTCAAGCTGATGAGGATGACGTCCTGTGCTGGGAGGAGGGAAGATTCCTTCCATCTGTCTCTGAGATGGGGTTTTAGAGATGAAGATACAGTTCTGTCCTTGTAGAAAACCAAAAGTAAGAAGCAACAAAGTTCTGCAAAAATAGCAGTCCACTGAAACAAAAGTAACAGTGAGCTCAAACTCCAGATAAGAAGAGACACACCAACATTCCTCTTTGATAAGTATTAGGACATTATTAAAGACAATAGATATCAATAATTCTCCAAGGTAAGCAGCTGATTACAATAGTTCAAAACCTAGCTACATAAGGCCATATAGGATGAGGCTAAATGAAAGGACCTCCAAGATATGAAACAAGAGCCATATAATGTGGGATTGTTGTTCTTAACGTACTAGGTTATTTCTCATTTCTTTTGTTGTGCCTTTGTTATTCTCATATTGTTACAGTATCTTACCTTATTATCTGGTATATTGTATTATGATTATTTGTTTATTTGAAATAGGAAAGGGAAGGGGAGAAAAGATGAGGGGAGAGAAATGGGGACAAAAGCATAAGAAGAAAGTGTGAGAAGTAATGCACCTTCTATCTGGTAATATAATTGTAACCCTTCTATTAATTACAATATAAAAAAAGAATTCTCCAAAGTAAGGTGAGTGCAGTGGCTCATGTCTATAATCCTAGCTTCTCAAGAGGCTGAGATCTGAGGATCACAGTTCAAAACCAGCCCAGAAACTAAAGAACATAAGACTCATATCTCCACTTAATCACTAGAATATGGGAGGTAGTCCTTGGCTCAAGGGTAGGGTGGTAGCCTTGAGCTGAAGAGCTCAGGCACAGTGCCCAGACCCAGAGTTCAAGTCCCATGACCCACAAAAAAAAAAAGAATTCTCCGACATCTTGAAACACATGTAACAGAAAGATATGAATATGAGGAGCCTGTTAGGTATCAGATATTGGAATTCAAGGTGGTGAAATATTTAAGAGTTCACTCCAAGAAAAGTGGAAAATCAATATTGGATTACAATGGAGTTGTTTTCCAGAGTTTCTGGAAAAGAGAACAGATGGCTTCAGATCTCCAGATACTTAGAATCACTTTTGCCTACAGATATTTAGTAGAAAAATGTTGAATTTAAACATTTCAAATTTATCTATAATATTATGTTATAATGTATGCTATATATTTACATTAAATAATATATATGGCCCCTTTTATTTTTTAAATAAATATATTCATTTTCAAATAGTTGTACAAAGAGATTTCAATTCAACATATCAATTTATGTGTAGGATGTATGGTAATCAATATCCTTTCTCCTTCATTTTTCTGTTTTCTCCAATTGATTTCCATTCCCAACATAAAATAATCTTGCAAAGAATGAAATAGTGGCAGGAGCGTGCTTTCCTAGAATGCATGAAGCCCTGGGTTTGATTCCCTGGAACCATATACACAGAACAAGCCAGAAGTGGCACTGTGGCTCAAGTGGCAGAGTGCTAGTCTTGAGCAAAAAATGTCCAAGGACAGTGCCCAGGCCCTGAGTTCAAGCTCCAGGACTGGCCAAAAAAGAAAAAGAAAAAAAAGAAAAGAAAGAAAGAAAGCTGGGTGCTCCTACCTGTAACCCTAGCTGAGATCTGAGGATTACAATGTGAAGCTTCCCAGGCAGTAAAGTCCATGAAACTCTTCTCTCTAACTAGCAAAAACCTGGGAGTGGATCTATGGGTAGACTGTAGAACATCAGCTTTGAGTACATAGAAGTTCAGGGAGAGCTCCCAGGTGCCAAGTTCAAGCCCTAATACCAACAACACCCCATCCTCTGAAACCCCATCATTTATTTCCTTAAAAAAGGTTTTCTAAATGGCTTCTTGAATATGGTCTATAAGGCCTATATCATTCCACACCAATGAACACTTCATCTTGGACACTTCCTGAACACTACATCTTGGACAATGAGAATGTAAGGCCCAAATAGCATACATGCATAAAGTTCCTGGAAAAGCGAACAGATGGCCTCAGATCTCCAGATCACTTTTGCCTACAGATATTTATGATATGTGTGCTTATCTACAGATGTACACATGTACACACACACACGCGCGCGCGCACACACATGCTACCATTTCCACGAGTATAAAGAAATTTGATGTTTTGTATGACTTGAAACACAAGTCAGTTGAGTATATCTTTTTTTTTTTTTTGTCAGTTGTTGGGCTTGGACTCTGGGCCTAGGCGCTGTCCCTGAGCTCTTCAGCTCAAGGCTACCACCCTACTCCTTGAGCACAATGCCAATTCCGATTTTCTAGTGGTTAACTGGAGATGAGTCTCACAGTCTTTAGTGCCTGGGCTGGCTTTGAACTTCAATCCTCAGATCTCAGCCTCCTGAGCAGCTAGAATTATAGGCATGAGTCACCGTGCCCAGCAGATGAATATATCTTTGAAGATAAAAGAGACATAGCATTTGAATGTATTGTGAGTGCTTCACCAAAGTTAAATCATCAGTCAATTTACATAGTGTTAGAAGGAACAGGGGAATGTGGTTCAATGTGTAGGGACACTTGGCAGAAAACTCTAATGTGAATTTAGGGAAGCATAACTCTTCTCTGAGTTAATACCTGAGAGGATGACGCAAAACACTCCATCCACCTAACCTACTCCCTTATTATCCAGAGAGATTGAGAGACAGAGACAGAGAGACAGAGTGACAGAGAGACAGAGACAGAGAGACAGAGAGAGTTTGAAGCAGCTTTCTACAATTTTCAGAAAAATTGATTTTAAAACATATTTTTATGCAATGAAAACATTTGTAAAGATTGAAATTAGCAAGTCCTACTTAACCATTTGTGGTTTAACATCTATTCAATGTCTATTAAACATCATCTTGAAAAAGAAAAATCTAGAAACATCAGCTAAATTCAAGATACCATGCTACAACTTGAACATTCATGAACAAATATTGCCAAGAGATGCATGCTTAAGTTATAAAAAAAATCTCAAGATAAAACTTGATCATTAAATTGAGAATAAGAAGGAAAGAATGTACCTTTGTCCCTTACCTTTTGTTTATCACTTCCCACTTTTCTTGAGCCGGAGGAGGAAAAAAGGAAGAAATTTCCTCATCTTGTTTATACAAAGTGTTTCCCCTCATATGTGGAAGCTAGAATTAGCCTAAAAACCTATAAGTAAATATGTTGGGTAATGTGCAAGTGTTTCCAAATGTATTATCTGAATGTGGTAGATTCAAGAGAGAACTGAAACAGTGTAATTCCTTAGAAGGCAAAGTGGATGCCAACAAAGTAAACACTAGGAAAAAGTACTTACAAAGGGTGGGGTAGGAGAAGAGTAGATGAATGAAAGAGGAGAAGGGCAGTAGAAAAATAGAGTGAAGAATACCCCACAAAATTAACAAACATAAGGGAAGGGATGGGTTGAGAAGTTGGGTGAGAATATTGAAAAGAGTGACATTGATCAAAGTATCCATAAACTGCTTTGCTAAATGGCAACTCTTTGTAGAACTACTTCAAGAGAAAAAACAAGTTTTGTTTTGTTTTGTTTTGTTTTTTGCCAGTCCTGGGCTTGGGCTCAGGGCTTGAGCACTGTCCTTGGACTTTCTCAAGGCTAGAGCTCTTCCGCTTGAGCCTCAGCACCACTTCCAGCTTTCTTCTATGTATGTGGTACCGAGGAATCTAACCTGGGTCTTCATGCATGCTAGGCAAGCACTTTAACCACTAGGCCAAGCTCCCGGCCTTTTTGTTTGTTTTGAAGAAGAAAACTTTTTGGTAGGCACGGTGGCTAACGCCTTTAATCTTAGCTACTCAGGAAGCTGAGATCTGAGGATCAAGGTTCAAAGCCAGCCCAAGCACAAAAGGACCAGAGATTCTTATCTCCAATCAACCTCTATATAATGGGAAGTGGGACTTGGCTCAAGGGTAGGGCAGTAGCCTTGAGCAGGGGTAGGTGGTAGCCTTGAGCTGAAGGGCTCAGGGACAACATCCAGGCTAAGTTCAAGCTTCATGATCCACAAAAAAAAAAAAAAAAAAAAAAAGGAAGAAAACTTTTGACACTTCTGCTTAGAATAATGAGTATATGAATGAATAATTATTACATATACAACAATGTATTCAGGAATCCAAACTTGTGAAGATAGTAATAGTATTTCCCCTGCAGAAACAATTAAAATATTGTCAATCAAAATCAGCTCTTCAGATGATAGATTAATGTCACGTTGAAAGACCTCCTGTGATGAATTCTCTGCAGCTCAGTCCATCTGACCTTGGCTTGCTAAATCACTGAGGGGTGCCTTTGCTCAAATCCTCCATTCCCCCCCAAATCCACCCCCCAAGTCCTTCCATCCCCCCAAAATCCTCCCATGCCCCCAAATTCCTCCATACCCCCAAATCCTCCCATACCCCCAAATCCTCCCATCCCATGCCACTTATCATACTGCATCTTGAGCTTCAATCCTCAGCCAGTTCTGCTCAGTCCTGAGATCCAGAACAGTCCCTCCTTCTAGGCCATCCTTCTTCTCCTCTCTTCGCTCCACATAGCTAAGACACTCCTGCGTGCCGCTACTCTTATCACCTGACTTAGAGTGAAGATTCCTCAAAGGGAGGATGAGCACCACATTGTCAGTGGAGAGATGACTGCATTTCATTGCCAGGCTGACTGCTTGCTGTGGACCTTACTTCCTTTCTCTTTGGGTTTATCTGTCCCTTCTCAAAAACCAGTGTCTTTGGAAAGTCCATAAGACTGATCTCTGGTGAGGTGCAGCACAGTGATCACAGTCTTTCCCAAGGGAGTTAACCTTTCAAAATAAACTCAGAGAAACAATGCCCCCAAAGGAATCTTGTGGTGGAATTTAGGGTTCTGGAGCAGACTCACCATATGTTGAATGGTTGATCCTGATACTCATCTTTGATCAAGAACAAGCAAAAGTAGCCAAGCTGCAGTAGTGCCCACATGTAATCCTAGCTGCTCACAAGATTGAGATCTGAGGTGCATGATTTGATGCCATCCCAGGTGAGAAAGTCCAGGGCATTCTTATTTCCAATTAACCACCAAAAAACCAGAAGTGGAGCTGTGGCTCAAGTGGTAGAGTGCTAGTTTTGAGCCAAAAAATCCTTAAGGAGCACATCCAAGCTGTGAGTTCAAGCCCTATGACTGACACATACAAAGAGCAAAGGAACCAGCAAAGGTGACTGATCATAACTGGCCGGCAGAATGTGATTCCAGTCACACATTCATTCACTTAGCAGACATGTATTAAGGTTTTTTTTCCCTCCTAGTCCTATGGTTTGAACTCAGGGCTTGGGCACTGTCCTTGAGCTTTCTCAAGGTTAGCACTCTACCACTTGGGCCACAACACTTCTGGCTTTTTCTGCATATGTTGTACCCAGGAATTGAACCCAGGGCTTCATGCATGCTAGGTAAGCACTCTACTACCAGGTCGTAGTTACAGCCATGTATTAGTTTTAAGATGGGCCAATAATGTATTAGGTTTAGTAAAATAATAAAAAGAAAGCAATTCCAAGTGTTAGAAAAGCTGATAGGCCAAACAGGGTATCATATATAAACTTCAAATTAGCAATAGTGTGGGTTGGGGAGGCAACTGCTATTAACCCTAGAACTAGAGGAAGAAAGTGTAACAGGCTTGACACTAAGTGGACTAGTTTGGTGGGAGCTCATATCACAAAGGAGACAGAGCTACTATCAATTACGAAAAGAGATGAAGAGAATTCCCTAATGGGCTTTCTGTTTCCAAATCGCTTTGCCCTGTTTCATGTAGGCCAATTATTAAAAGCATCTGGGATTAGAGTTGCATCGTCATCTTTCCCAGCACAAATAGAGATGTGTGGGACTGGATCTGAGAACTGCCATCTTAGCTGTTTTAATGTCACCTGCTTAGTTACAGAAGACAGTAAGATTCAGAGCCATTGCTTGCTCAAGGTTGTCCTATTTGCGATGATTAAACTTTGCTGAGGATGGGTAATAATAATTCAAATAAGTCTGATGAAAGAACAGCCTACATGGTAGGTATCTTACAGTAGTACATCTTTTAATTCTTTGAACATGTCTAAAGCATGATGTCCTTACTCAATGGTATATATGCTGTCAAAACCAAGAGGTATTTTTTCTTTGTGATTGCTATTTTTAATGTACTATGTGAAGTTATTCTTTTTTTCTTTCACTTTTCCCCTTATGGTTTGTCCTCTGTTGTCACTGTATTTGATTTTGTACCCGGTGCATTGTATACATATTTATCTGAATTAGGGAAGGGAAAAGGACCAGAAAAATGGTGAGATAAAGGACAAAGGGTGAACTAGTGCAGCAGCCATACTCACAAGACAAAATGATAGAAATGAACTTTATAACTTGGTGGGGAGGAGGGGAGAATTAGGGTGGAGGGGAAAGTGGAAAAAACATGGGAGAGGTTAACAATGTTTGACAAGAAATGTACTCAATACCTTACGTATATAACTAACCCCTCTGTACATCACCTTGACAATTAAATTAAATTAAAAATAAAAATGAAAAAAATCCAAATGATCAAACATTAATAAGAAAATAGTGAATATTTTTTCTAAGCTTTTGAATATTATAGGCAAATCTTCAGATGTAGGCTAGGGAATCCTAGCCTAGTATTGTTTCATATCTATTCCAACTTTATTCTCTATGTTAGCTTAAGAGATGCTAAGTGAGTGTTTTCAATGGGTGGCTTCCGACTCTTTGGGGCTATACATGTCCCAGTGCATACACAAATATAAGACATGTAAGAATATTTCTGGAACTGCACTCTGCCAATGTTTTACATGAATGCCATCGATAATGTGATAGAAAAAATATGCACAATTGTTTAAAAATCACAATTAAATTCAGAGTAGCTTTTTGTGGCTTTGCAGCCCAAATAAATGGCCAGAAGATATACAGTTACTGTCATGTGATGATCAGAGACAATTTTGGAGTTGGAAAACCTCCTTATGCTTGGAAAGATAGAGGAATCATACTATAGACTATCATTGTGGGAAGTAGGATATTAGAGTAAGAGCAAATCCAACAAATGTTTGAGCATTTGTTGAGTGTTCTGGCATTGTTTATGTCCACCCTGTAGTGGGACCCATTATTAAGATACTCATCTTATAATAAAATAGAGGCACAGAAAACTAAGTAAGACTTAAGGTTGTAGAACTAGTACATAGTAGAATCTGGATTTGAACACAGTAAATCTGATTCTAATAGCCATGCTTTTATTTGATTTTTTGCAATTACTGGGGCTTGAACTCAGGGACTCCTGCTCTTGATAAACTTACATGTTCATGGTTAAAGCTTTACCACATGACTCTTTTCTGCCCAGCCTGGCTTCGAATCATGATCCTCCAGTCTCAGCATTCTGAGTACCTAGAAAGGCATGAGATTATCAGTGTCTAGCTAGCTCCAACATTCCCGTGTTTAAACACTGCTTATTTTGCTCCAATTTTTTCTCTCCTATGTGTTAGATCATATGAAACTAAAGTTGAAAGAGCTGAAAGATGATTATAGACCCAAAAACCCATTGTCCATAAAAGGTTTAATACACAGTTTCAGAAATTTTATAAATCGTATTTAGAGACCCATTTTAGCTTTATCATTCTTTATAGATTTGGATAAAATGTATATATATACATATATACATATATATTTCTTCCCATTTTCTGACTCACAATAATTATGTAATTTCCTTCACTTAAGGAAGAGAAAGCTGTTAATAAATTGAGTGGTTAGTACTTAAAGACTGTTCAAAACCACTTCAAATAACATGACAATCTCATCTTTATAGTAATACCAGGTTGTTAATTAGCTGAACTACCCAAATACAGAACTTATAGTTAAAATGGGTCTGAGTGGGTGGAGATGATACTCTTTGCCTATTTTACAACATGCTGTGTTTCCATTTACTATTTAGAAAGTTCTTTTCTTAAGTGTGTGATTCTGATGAAAAATAAAGGTCTTGCTAATCAAATAGTTCTAGAAACAATGCAACTTGCATTGATGGGAAAATGTGTAAGAAAGAAATGTCACAGAAGGGAATTTTTCTCTACCCTGAGTAGGGAGGAGGAAAATGTCATTCCTGTTGAATCTTTCAGAAATGTCAGGTTTAGAAAACTTAAAAATACAGTGATGATTGAATTTTTAAAAATATGTGTTTTGTATAAAAAGTTACTTTCAGTTTTTTACCTTTGTATAAACTTAAGCATAGTTAAAATATCTTCAGGCTCAATATCATTCTCTGCTTACCAGGAAAAGTAACGATGGTTTGTGTGAATGGGTTGTTCTGTGTCATTTTGATATGGCTAACAGTTTCTCAGAGTTGATCAAACAGCATATCTGAGTGTATCAGTGATGAAGTTGCCAGAGAGATTAGCATTGGAATCAGTAGACTAGTAAGGAAGATCTATACCTTCTTCACCAATGGAAGTGGGCATGATACAATCTATTGATCATCCAAACAGAGAATAAGGAAAGACAGATACCTTCCAACTCTTTGAGTTAGAACATCCACCTCTTCTCATCCTTAGATATCAGAGCTTGTCATTTTTCTGACCAACTTAGCGGTTGACAAACTGTACACTTCTGTGTCTTCTTAATCAAGTCTCATATTACTCATCTATCATATCTATTATATTTTCTCTTCTCTTTCTTTCTTGGCTATCTCCATACATCTATCTAGACATATACTTTTCCTTTTTTTTTACAATTTATTTTTCCTTTTTTTAAATTTAATTTTATGTCAAGGCATATATTTGTCTAAGTATATATGTTTTATTTCTCTGGAGAACTCTGACTACACAGTCTTTTTCTCATTGGGCTATTGTAACACACAAGAAGAATATTAAACATTTTATTACAGAAATATAGTGAATATTTCATGTGGTATTAACTGGTTAATACGGTGACTATTCCATACACTGTTTTCACGACCTATCCCTAGCTGACCACGACCTGGAGATGCCTCCCTCTGCAGAGATTACACGCTTAGATTACACATGTTCATCGCCGCATATGGCTCAATAGTGCTTTCTAAAAAACATTAGCATTAATATTATAAAGAAATTTCATTGTGATATTTAAATACATGCATATAATGTACTTTGATCAAATGCATCTGTTCTTTATTACTGTTTATTACTCTCTTCTCTCTCCTTAAAAGAGTTTTCACTATTTAATTTTCATATGTATTATATATACACATACATGAAATATATAAAACACATTTATGGAATATGTATGAAAATAAGAAATACATATATGCATGTATATGCATATATTAATTGTGCACAAAATATATTTGAAAGTGTATATAATATACATATATAACATTAGGTATAACATATATACAACACACACATATCTCATTTTGGCTCCCTATCACCCTCTCCTTTCCTCAACAGCTGGTTATCCCTAAACAGCCCCTCCCCACTTTGTCCTATCATATTTCTGTTAGTTTTAAGTCTAGATTCTGGATATGAGCAAAGACATGTGGTAGTTACTTTTCTCGGCTTCGTTTATCTTGCCCAGTATGATTTCCAATTCTATCAGTTTTCCTGAAAACAACGTACTATTATTTCTTTTCAATGTCTAAATATATACTCCATTTTCTTTATTCAGTTATTGATTGTTTTAATATTCAGGTTTATTAGGTGGTTGATTCTAGTACATAGCACACGTAGGAGTCTGCCCATGATGGATATTGAGTTTTCTCAACACTATTTGTTAAAGAGACCGTCTTTTTTTCAATGTATGATTTTGCTTGTTTTTTTTTATTTTGAGAGTTTTTGTTGGTATATTTCTATTTTTGTGAAAGTACCTTGCTGTTTTATTACAATTGCTCTGCAGTCTAAATGGAGTTAGGTAATTGGACACTTCTACATTACTCTTTGCCCAGGATTCCTTTGGCTGCTTTGGGGTTTTTGTGTTTTTATATACATATTTTTGTTTCAGTAAAGAATGACATTGGGATTTTGATGAGGATTACATGGAATATGTACATGGTTTCTATGCTGGATTATATGTATTGATTTGTATATGTTGAACTATTCTTGTATTCTTGGAATGAACGTAACTTGATTAGGATAGATGAGCTTTTTAATGTGTTGTTGAATTCAGTTTGCAAGTTTTTTTTTTTTTGACAATCATTGAATTTATATTCAACAAGGACATTGGTTCATGACTTTCTTTTCTTGGTATGTCCTGGTCAATTTGGGAATGAGGATAATATTGGATTCAAAGAAAGAATGTGGTAGGTTTCCTTCCTTTTCTGTTTTATATAACAGTTTGAGAAGCATTTTAGTGTTAATTCTTCTTAAAACACCTGGATTCATGCTGGACACAGTGGCTCACGCCTGTAATCCTAATGACTCAAGAGGCTGAGATTTGATGACATAGGTTCAAAGCCAGCTTGGACAGTGAAGTCTGTGAGACACTTATCTCCAACTAATCACTAGAAAATAAGAAGTGAGGCTGTGGCTGAAGGGGTAGCTGCAGAGCACAGGGACAGTGCCCAGGCCCAGTGGTAGGGCAGTAGCCTTGAGCTGAAGAGCTCAGGGACGGTGCCAGGCCCAGAGTTCAAGTTCCATGACCCCCACACACACACAAAAAAGAAGTAATGTGTCCACTACCTGACAAATGTAATTTTAACCCCTCTATATGTTACCCTGACAATAAAATACAATTAAAAATAAAAAACCAAAAACAAAAAAATCCCCCAAAACATCTGGATTCCGCAGTGAATATGTTTGGTCCTGAGTTTTTCTTTGTTATGGGATTCTTCCCCCCACCCCCCCCACACACTTTTTTTGTGTGGAGGGGAGGGTCAGGGGGCTTGAACTCTGGGCCTGGGCTGTTCCTGAGCTCTTCAGCTCAAGGCTACTGCCCTACCCCTTGAGCCACAATCCCACTTCCCTGTTAGGGGATTCTTTTACTGCTTTAATCTTCTTGCCTATTATAAATCTGGTTGATATCCTCTCATGTCAATTCAGCTAACTCATAAGAGTCTAGAAATTAGGCCACATAGGATGAGGCCAAATTAATAGACCTCCAACACAGGGAAACAAGAGCTTAATTATGAGTGACTTGTTCTTAATGTACTATTTTTTTCTCTTTTGTGTTGTCCTTTGGTTAATCTCATATTGTTACCGTATCTAACTTTGTTACCTGGTATATTATCTATATCTATATCTATATCTATATCTATATATATGTTTATTTGCTTAATTGAAATAGGAGGGGAAAATGAGGGGGGTGTGGGAGGAGGGAAGTGGGGACAAAAACAAGAGAAGGGTATCAATGTGTGAGAAGTTATGTACCTTCTATCTGGCGAATATAACTGTAATGCCTCCATACATTAAAATAAAAAAAGATTCTTCAGGAAAAAAGTCTAGAAATTTACCGATTTCTATAAGAGCTTCTAGTTTATTAGAACATACTTTTCAAAAGTATTTCCTACCTGGTCACTGGTGGCTCATGCCTGTAATTCTAGTTACTCAGGAGGGTGATATCATGGTTCAAAGCCAGCCCAGATAGGAAACCTATGAAAATTCATATGTCATATTAACTGCCAAAAATTAGAAGTGGCACTAGCTTTGAGCCCAGAAGCTCAGGGCCATCACCCAGAACCCAGGTTCACAACCCTCCCCCCAAAATTCCTAATAATATTTTGATTTTCACTGGTATTTGTAGTGACATCCCTTCTCATGTCTAATTTTCTTTTCTTTTTTTTTTTTTTGCCAGTCCTGGGCTTGAGCTCAGGGCCTGAGCACTGTCCTTGGACTTTCTCAAGGTTAGAGCTCTACCACTTGAGCCACAGTACCATTTCTGGCTTTTTTCTATGTATGTGGTACCGAGGAATCAAACCCGGGTCTTCGTGCATGCTAGGCAAGCACTCTACCACTAGGCCAAACTCCCGGCCCTCTCATGTCTGATTTTATTAAGTATTTTTCCTTTTTTTTTTTTTTAGTAAGTTTGATGACAATTTGTCAATCTTGTTGACCATTTTTAAAGAGCAAAGTTTTTGTTTCAGGATTTTGTCTTATTTTAGTCTATTTCATTAATTTCTTCTCTGATCTTTATTATTCTACCTACTTTTTGGGGGGTTATCATTTTCTTGTTAGTCTAAGGGTTCAAGGAAGCCTCATTAGGTTAGGCAATATCTCTGATTTCCTACTGTTAGCAGTTACAGTTCTAACTTTCTTTTTCAGTTATAACTTTCTTGTATTTTAAAGTTTCTGGTAAGTTGTTTTCATTTTCATTTGCTTCTAATATTATGAAGATTCTCCCTTATTTTTTTGTGGCTTCATCATTTATCTGTGTTCAGTCTCTGTGTTTTCTGTTAATTTGTTTTTGTTTTTGCTGTTGATTTCAAGTTTGATTACATTGTGATCTGATATATTACTGGAGGGAGGTAATTATTTTCTTGTATTTGTTAAGATCTGCTTTGTTTCATAAAATATGATTTATTGAGAAAATGTTGGATACTGAGAAGCATGTGTATATTTTATGCTATTAAATGTAATATACTGTAGATAAAATTTGATCAATAGTGTCATTAGTTCTGAGGTTTCCATGTTGAATTATTTTTTTGTGGGTCATGGAGCTTGAACTTGGCCTGGCACTGTCCTTGAGCCCTTTAGCTCAAGTCTACTGCCCTACCCTTGAGCCAAGCCCCACTTCCCATTTTCTAGAGGTTAATTGGAGATAAGAGTTTCAGGTCCTTTTGTGTCTGGTCTGGCTTTGAACCTTGATCCTCAGATCTCAGCCTCCTAGGATTACAGGTGTGAGCCACAGTACCCGGCTCATCTTATTCTTGTATTTTCTTGGTTATGTTTGTTTTCTTCTATATGTAGGAGTATTTGAGTATCTACAGTAGGACTGATTTAGTTGTCATAAATTGCTTCATGCTTTTTTTTTTTTTTGCCAGTCCTGGACTTGATCTAAGGGCCTGAGCACTGTCCTTGGACTTTCTCAAGGCTAGAGCTCTACCACTTGAGCCTCAGCACCACTTCCAGCCTTTTTCTATGTATTGGTACCGAGGAATTGAACCCGGGTCTTTGTGCATGCTAGGCAGGCACTCTACCACTAGGCCAAACTCCCAGACCTGCTTCATGCTTTTTAAAGAATTTCTCCTTTAATTGTTTTATTTTTTAAAAAAATTATTAACATTGATTTTTACATCATATTTCAAATGTCATGTTTAACAAACAAGTATTCAAGAATCTCCTTTAATTTTGAAGAAGCACTTTGCTGATTATAGAAATCTATGTTGGAAGTTATTGTCTTATAAGATTTGAAATATGACATTCTATCCTCTTCTTGCTTTTGGTCTTTATTGAGAAGTCTGGAGGGCTTGTCTTTATATGTAACTTGTCATTTTTTTCTTGTAGCTTTCAGTATCCTTTCCTTATTCATAAACATTCATGTTTATGTAACATGTCTTTTTTTGTCAGTTGTGGGACTTGAATTCTGGGCCTGGGTGCTGTGCCTAAGCTCTTCAACTCAAGGCTACTGCCCTACCCCTTGAACAACAGTGCCACTTGTAACATGACTTGAAGTGGCTCTTTTCTGGTCTTGTCAAAGCCCCTGTACCTAAATGACTTTTCCTTAATATTTGGGAAATTTTCTCCAATTTTAATTATATGCATTTCTTTTAACCAGCTCCTCTTCTTCTCATATGTCCAAAATGTATACATTTAATAGAGATCTTTTACATTGCATTAATATTTCATTTTTACCCTTTATCTTCATCTGATGACTGGAGAAGCGTTCCACTGAGTTCTACTTTTCCTTCCTTGCCCTCTCCTTCCTTCCCTCCCTCCTTCCTCCCTCTCTTCCTTCCTGCCTCCCCTCCTTTTTCTTCTTTCATTCTTCATTTTTTATTATCTTTAAGTAATTGCACAAAGGAATTGCCATTTAACAAAGCAGTTTAGGAATACAATGCATCTTTATCAGTGTCACCCCTTTGAATATTCTCACCAAACTCCACTGAATTTTTAATTTGATGTGTTAAGCTTTTCTATTTCCAGGAATCCAGTTTCATTACTTGTTAAGAATTCTTTATCTTTATTGAGTTCCTCTTACATCTCTTGAAGAATTTTTGCCATTTTACTCAGTTACTTATATTTCCTTTGAGTTCCTTCAGCTACTTATTTTTGTGACTTCTTTGAACTCTTTCAGGTTTTGGGAATACAGTATTTGGGCATGAACCCGGGGCCTTGCACTTGTTCACTCAGACAATGTCTCCAGCACTACTTTTTGATGGTTATTCTGCAGATGAAGTCTCGTGGTCTTTCTTCTTAGGATCCTCTGGAACTCAGACTCCTGGCTAGTTAGGATCACAGGTGTAAGTCATTAGCATCTCTGTTCAGCATTTTGTACATGTTCTTCCTTATTTCAGTGATCCTTCCTCTAGCCTTGCAGTTGAAGATTGTGTAGTGGAACTGCAGTGTAACTCCTCACTTTTACTGAAAGAATTTTGGCCCACAGCATGAGGACACTGGACCCACTTCCCAGCACGGATCAGATAGAAATTATTGTATTTTTGGTGCATGAATTGGTAATAAATGTGGGCCAAGAATGAGTTGTCCCCTCTGTGCAGATATCACATAAGGAGCACTGGAAACTGCAACCTGCCATACTGAACTTCTTGGTATGTGGACCAGGCGAGTTCACCCTTGCCCCACAAATCTGCCAGTTAGTGCCTCCTGAGGCAGCATGTGAACAACCCTCTTGAAGGACTCCCATATTTGTCTGAATGTAGGGGAACAAACAGGATACTAAGATCTGCACCCATGGCTGAAGAATGTTTTAAAGCATATACATTGTGTGAAAAAGAATTGATAATAATTCTTATTTCTTTTTTGATAATAATTCTTATTTCTGGCATGGTATCAGATAGCATATGATACTCAGTAAGAGGGAAATGATTAGAGAGAAATACTTTTCAGAAGTATGATAAAATCAATTTTAACTGCATTTAAAATAGACAACCAAATAATTATTACTAAAGTTTTTTTGTCCTAGCAAACTTACATTTGTTTTCATAAAATTCAAGTTTTATGTTGTTGAATTAACCAGAAATTTTAATAAATTCCACTAGAAACAACCTCACATAGAAAATGAAATGAGGATCATATCGTTATTATAGAAAAATAATTGCAAAAAATCCCATTTGTTTAAAACTCTCCTTAAAATGTTATATTGCTTGAATCAACTGCTTCGTTAGTATTGATTTTTTTTGCAACTTTACAAGGATTAGTTGTTAATTAACCCCTGGATGTCAATTTATAATCACATTCTCTCTTAGATGAATGATCTTGTATGTGTTGAACTGTGACACAGAAACTGAGTCATCTGACAGAAATTATCCTTTACAGTCTTTCAATTTTAGATTTTACCAGATAAAATACAGGATACCAAATTAAATGAACAAACATACTTTTCAAGGAAAAAATATGTAACTATTATATGATGCACATGTCTAATAAAATAAGTACTTGCTGGGCCTAGTGGTAGGGTGCCTGCCAAGCATGCATGAAGCCCTGGGTTCAGTTCCTCAGTACCACATACACAGTAAAAGCTAGAAATGGTGCTGTGGCTCAAGTGACAGAGCACTGGCCTTGAGAAAGCCCAAGGACAGTGCTCAGGCTCTGAGTAAAAGCTCCAGGACTGGCAAAAAAATAAAGTATTTGCTATTTATTTGGAATTCCAATTTGTTGGTGTTCTGAATTTTTATTTATTAAATCTAGCAACCAGGTGGTAACCATTAATGGGGTGAAGTTCTGGGAGTGTTTGAAAATAGGTTAAATATATAATCATCTTGATTTTAAGTATACTTTGCCTAAATTATGATCTACATGATCTATATGATCTCATAGCAATTTTCTGTGCTCAGGAATTTTTAGGTAATTTTTTTGGGGGGGGGCTGGTCATGGGACTTGAGCTCTAGGCCTGGGTGCTGTCCCTGAGGTTTTCAGCTTAAGGCTAGTGATCTACTCCTTGAGCCACAGCAAAACTTCCAGTTTTCTGATGTTTAATTGGAGATAAGAGTTTCAGGAACTTTTGTGCTTGGGCTGGCTTTGAGCCATGATCCTCACATCTCAGCCTCCTGAATAGCTAGGATTACAAGTATGAGCTACTGGCTTCAGGTAATTTTTTTAAATGACAAAACAAAAATAAGTGGTTTGATAGCAAACATTTGGTCAAAGGCAATTCATTTTTAATATATATTTTTAAATATACTAATATATAGTATATATATATTATGTTCTATAGTTTATAGAGGCCAGAAAAATCAGCTATAATACACCATTTCTTGGAGTGATTTTTTAAATAATACCTTATTTAATATATGACTTCCTTGGATAGAAGTTTGTTTTATCTTTACTTATGATTAGATTAATGAAGTAAAATGATATGTCTTCTTATTTCATGATAAACAACTTTGATGTCCTTAATATTTTCTAAATTTTAGTTACACAATTTATATACTTTTAAGAACTAAAATCACAAACAATTTTTAAAACTATTAAAATCAAAATGGCATCTAAAATGAAATAAGATACAAAAGACTAAATGTCACATTGTTTCAATGTAGGCTTTAAGTCTGTCCAGGAGTTCTCTTAGAATTCATTAAATGCATCTATTTCCAGTTCTTTTGAGGTTGAAAAGAAGATACCGTGTAACCAGTCTGTCTCTCCGGAAGAGTACCAGAAATAGCAAATAGGAGAGAATGGGAAGATTTTCGTGTTATACCTACCTGGAGGATTTAATTTGCAGCAGAAATTTCAATGAATAGTTTGGGTCTATTCATTTAAATCCAATCATATCAATTTTTTAAAGGAATGACATTTTTATTTAAAAAAAACAATATTTAAACCACTCAAGAGGCCTAAGTACTGAGGATTGAGGTTTGAGGCCAGTGGGACAGAAAAGTCTTTGACACTTTTATCTCCAATAAACTAGCTTGTAAAATCCAGAAGTGGTACTGTGGCTCAAGTGGTACAGTCTTATCCTTGATCACAGACTGTAAAATAGTAACTTCTAAATTTTGGGAAAAAAATGATCAGGTGCTGATGGTATGCTCTTAAGAGAGCATTTGGGAAAACCCCAAACTTCAGAAAGAGAAGTTTAGAATTGAAGTTAATTGAATTTTCTAATCAGTAGTTTTATAAACCATTTAGAAAAGAAGATTTGATCTGAGTGCTTTTCTGAAGGGACAACCATGGATTACTGCTGCAGAGAACATAATATAATTTACATTCTGTGAAAGATGGAGAATGGGGTGAAAGGAGCGAAAATGAGAACCAGCAGCTCTTACTATTCTTTTCTACTCTCCAGATAAAGTGCTGGTAACTGAACTAGGAAAGTCCCCTGTAGAAGTGAATGATTCTAAGTATGTCCAAGAAACATTTGAATGGCAGAATTAAGCAGAGTGGGATGATGAAGATGATGATGATGATGACGATGATGATGATGATGATTTCAGTCATGGCGCTTGGACTTTGTGCCTGCATGCTGTCCTTGAGCTCTTCAGCTCAAGGATACTACCCTACCCTTTGAGCCACAGCACCACTTCCGGTTTTCTAGTGGGTAATTGGAGATGAGTTTATTGTTTTTTTGTGCCTGGGCTGGTTTTAAAGCAGAGTCCTCAGATCTCAGCCTCCTGAGTAGCTAGGATTACAGAGGTGAGCCACCATGCCTAGTTTATCAAAGTTGTTTGATGGATGAGTTATAAAAAGTGAAATGATAGGTCATGGAATAGTTTTTCAGTTTCTAGATATGGAAATCCATTGGATAAATTGTGATAAGATAAAAGTAGGGGAACAAGTGTGTTTGTGGAGCATTAAGGAAAACATACTAAGTTCGTGGTTAAGTACCATGTTTACTAAGTTCATTAATTTCATTAGCAAATACTTATGAAGTATCATACATGAAAGTCAGTATGAGTAAGCACTCCAGGAGTATGGAAGAGGATGTACTCTTTCTTGTTTCCTTCCTTCCTTCCTCCTGTCCTCTCTTCCCCTCTTCTCTGTCTGTCTCTGTCTCAGTCTCTCTCTCTCCCTCCCTCCCTTCCTCCCTCCTTTCTCTCTTTCTCTTAAAGATTCTAGTCTTTCTGGGTGCTGGTGGCTAATGCCTGTGATTCTAGTTACATAGGGGGTTAAGATCTGAGTACTGAGGCTCAAAGCCAGCCTGAGCAGAAAAGGCCACGAAATTCTTACTTGCAAATACCCAGCAAAAAGCTGAAAGTGGAGGCCTGACTCAGTTGTGAATGGAAAAGCCAAGCTAGATTAAGAGGCTCTGACTTCAAGTCCTAATACTGACAGAAAAAAATATAGTTTAGTATAGTTAGAAAGATAAACAAAGAATCCATACAATAGATCCCTATATTTATATAAGCATCAGTTTTATTGTTGTTTATTAATTGTACAAGGAGGTTCATTTTGATGTGTGTATATAAGAATATGTCATCAGACTTACCCCTCCATCACTCTTCCTTGTCCCCATCCTCAGTCTGACCTCTGCAAGCTTCTATTGATGAATGTTCATACATGTGCTTGAGGCATTTTGACCATGTTCATTCTCATTTACCCTCTTTCCACTAGCACCTGAACTTCTTACCTTTCTGTCATTCATTTTCTTTTTCTTCTTCTCAAGATTGCTTTGGCTATTTGGGGTCTTTTGTGTGTCTATATGAATTTTAGGATTGATTTTCCTATTCTGTGAAGAATGCCATTGGGATTTAATGGGGATTTTATTGAACCGCCTTCACTCTTGCTCCCACTCCTGAGCCCTGCTTCTTCCCTTTTCCCTACAACAGAAAGGGCAATCTAGGAGCTTCCCTTCTTATTTGGTGAAAATTCAGACATATGCTATGTTCTATGAGGTCCCTTAAGCTTTCCTTGCTCTGTTAAACAGGAATTATTTTTAGTTATTGTACTGGATCACAATTTTTTTCTACATGTATTCCTCATCACATATACATGAATGCTTCCTAAAACTATAGAATAGTAGTAGCAAATGCAACTTTTTCCAAGCCACTTTATATGATTTATATAAATCATATATAAGCCTACAGAATACTTGGGAGAAGTGTTGTGTTTAGATTTCTAGGTATCTATTTGCTGTGCCTAATTAGAATTCCTTAGTATAATTTTAGTGGGGATACATAAACACTGAGTTATCTAATAAATTGAATAAGAGGATGTTATTTAATGTATTTCTGCTGTGTGCATGTACTAGTTATCACATGCACATATACATATAAATCACACATGTTATATACATTACCTACACTATATGCAGAATAAACCCTGAACATCCTAGCTTTCAGAAAAGAACCTCTTGCAACCATTTTCTGCCTCTTAGAGGTAGTACATGTAATGGGTATGTATTGGTCTGGAGATGAGGATAACAACCATCAATCTCAGTAGAATTTTGCTAACTGCAAAGTGGTAGTTTTGAGGAGAAAATAGAAATAAAGGAACTAAAATGGCTTTTGTTGAAGTTCAAAGTCAACATTTTAGCTCCCCCCAAATATGCACTTGGACATAATGACTATGTTTGGCGAGAAGGAGGATTTGCTGAGATTGAGAGCATTAGATGGTAAAGACAGCCCTGTCAAGTGAGAGAGCAGGGCTGTGTTCCTGTGTGGGAGGGCCTTGGTGTATTTCTCAACAGAGAATTCTTAAATGTCAGTGTTCAGTAACACAAATGAAGTAGATAATGATTGTTAGTCTCTGACTTGGGTTAGATAAATTAAAGCTTTAGCCATTGTCTTTCAAAGCAACAAACATTCATTGATTACCTATGAGCTGGCCTTGCTTTCTGCTGGGGATGCAGAATGAAAAACATCCTTCTATCATAGATTTTTCGCGCTGATAGCAAGGTGGGCATTTCCCAACTAATTACACTTTAAATTAAAGTATAAAATGTTAGGATGGCCCCATGACATCCTATTACTTCTTTTTGGAGATAAAAAAGGAGCTACTGAGTTTTGGAGAAAAGTCAACTGCTGTTCTTTCTAACCTGGGTTGTCTTGGTGTGTATGTACCACTTTTCAAACAGTCTAACGAGATTCTCAGGGCAATGGATATTGTTCAAAAATATGTTTTCACTAGAAAGCTACAATGCGAGCCTTAGATGGAGGTATTTTTCTTTGAGGTGGACTTTTAAGATTGCTCATTCAGTGGTTGCCGCCATTAGAGATAACAGGAGTTTGGTGTGGGGCATCTTGGAACTTAGGCTCAATGGTTTCCCTCATTCGTCATAATCAGTAGAAACCTTGGGCTCTACTAGCAGAGATCTGCAATAGAGCAAAATCTTGATACATAAGGCCATATAATGTGAAGCTAATTGAAAGGACCTCCAGGATAGTGAAACAAAAGCCATATAATGAATGATTGTTGTCCTTAATGTACTATGTTGTCTCTCATCTCCTTTGGTGTCCCTTGGTTATCTCATATTGGTATAGTATCTCACTTTGTTATCTGATATATTGAATTTATTTGTATTTGGATATTTGAAATTTGATAGGGAAGGGGGGAAAACCAAGCCGGGTGGGGGGTTTGTGGGGGGGAGGGTAATGGGTATCAAGACATGTGAAAGGGTATCAATGTATGTGAATTAATGCACCTTCTATCTGGCAAATATCATGTAACCCTTTTACTAATTACAATAAAAAAAAGAACAACAAAAAAAAGGAGTAGTGACCAAACTTGTGTGGGTAGTGGCCAGACCAGAAGTTTTAGTGTTCCCTTAAAGTTAAAGGATGGGCTGGCTATATTTCATAATCATTTCTTGTTTTTAACCAGTTAGGTCAAATACTACCCTTCTTAAATTATCTGTACACTTTTAAGCAATGACCTCTTAAGGTAGGTTAGGACCCACTGTTGGACACTATAACAGAACTAGGGACTCTTTTTTTTATGGTTTTGATCTCAGTCATAACATTATATTATGTGTGTGATGGTTTAGCCAACTGTTGACTTTAAACTTCAAGCAAGAGCTATATATCTTTCTTCCCTTTCCTTGGCTCATCTCTTAGTTCAGGGACTGACAGTGAGGAGATGGATGAATGAGTTTCTCCTTGAAGACTTTATTTCCTTACATTATTCTAGTGAGAGGCATGGGAAGATGAGGCTAGGAAGATGTGATTGGTGGAAGAATGAGGCTGAAGTTACTAATCACTTGTCCCTTATAATGTCCTCAACTTCTTTCACTGAGGTTTTAACAGGCTGTCTTTCATCATTTGGTTGTACAAGCAGCCTGGGATGATATTATCCATACCTATATAATTTCAGATATCATAATCAAGTAACTCATTCAACATTTGCCTTTCTGAGCCAAAGAGGTCATTTCACTGTGCCTCACATAGCAGCATTTTAAGCCCAGTGAACCCCAGCATGCTTTTAGCTGCTATTTCTTCTTTTTTATATTTTCTGTTTTTATCAGGTTCCATTTTTCCTTTGTGCCAATATGGGACTAGGAGCTTGAGTGCTATCCTTTAGCCTTTTCACTCCTGGCCGATGTTCTACCACTTAAGAAACACCTTCACATTCCAGTTTTGGGTGATTCATGAGAGAAGAATCTCATAGACTTTCCTTTTTTTTTCTTTTCTTTTCTTTTTTTTTTTTGCCGATCCCGGGCTTGAGCTCAGGGCATGAGCCCTGTCCTTGAACTTTCTCAAGGCTAGAGCTCTACCTCTTGAGCCTCAGCATCACTTCCAGCTTTTGTCTATGTATGTGGTACCGAGGAATCGAACCCGTGTCTTCGTGCATGCGAGGCAAGCACTCTACCACTAGGCCAAACTCCCGGGCCCTCTCATAGACTTTCCTACTCAGGCTGACTTTGAACCTCAACTCATAAATCTCAGCTTCCTATGTAATTAGAATTACAGGCATGAGCCACCAGAGCCAAGCTTATTATCATTGAGATTTGATGACCATAATCAAAAATGATGTAAAAAAATACATGAACTGCATTTAATATATGCATTTATTTCTGCTTCCTTTCGGACCCCGACTGACCATTCACCAAATTATTCATAAAGAACTAATCATGACTTCCCTTCTTGAAGCTGACAGCTCAGAGTCATTCATTACATATTTATACTCTTTAACATAAAAATTTGACTTTGTACTTACTAAGTTGAAGCCTAGTTATTACTTCTTAGCCACTTGTACAAATTGGCCAGATTTTATAGCTATGTATTACCTTTTCTTCTTAGCTACACATTTGAAGCTTTCATATTAAATGAATTTGGGCTTTTTGAACATTTATGAATGTGCTAAATAGGATTAACATTGGTGCTGATTTGAAAGAATGTCATTTTGGAAAAATCTACAGTGTTATTCCTATTCCAAGTAAAGCTCTTTCCCTCCCCCAATTTTACCAATGGTAAAATTGTTCAGTGGTACCATCTGGTCTCATGGGGATTTCTTTTCTTTCCTTTCCTTTTCCTTTTTTTTTTTTGCCAGTCCTGGTGCTTGAACTAAGGGTCTGACCACTTTCCTTGGGATTCCTTTAGCCTAGCACTCTACCATTTGAGCCACAGCACCACCTCCAGCTTTTTTTCCTATGTATGTAGTACCAAGGAATCAAACCTGGGTCTTCATGCATGGTAGGCAAGCACTCTACCACTAGGCCAAACTCCCAGCCCTCTCATGGGTATTTCTGTCTTCATGTAGCTCAAGAGTAGATAGATACATGTATCCCAGCATGCCCCAGGGCAATGGTACTGATTGCTTACTGATATGTGTCCTCATTGGTCTAGGCTTCCATTTTGATTGTTTGGAGTCCAAATGTTGCCTGTATTAAGCATTTTATATTTGTAGTGTGGTCATAAAGGCATCAGAGGACATCGAAATCACATATTAGCTCTTAGTTGAAATTCATTGTTGAAAACTATAGTGTTTTACTTCTTTTTATCATAAAATACTAAGCCATAAAGTGAGATGAATTAAGTTCATAAGTTTATAATAGAGACCAGTGTTACTTGTAAATGGCAACTGTGTATTAATTGTTGTGTGCTGATAGGTCGGCCTTCAAGGTCATGCATCTAGGCCTGATAGGAACTGAAAAGTCTTTGTATTTGCTCTCAGGTGCTAAGAGGAAATTTTTCTGTCCCAGAAAAAGAGTGTATCTTCCAATTGATAATGCCCTTGTCTTAACTTTCTTAGAAAATAATATACTTTTGATATGTCTTAGTGCGGGCAAATACACCAGGTCTATCTGAAAGATCTGATGATAGGTTGGTTTCCCTGGGGTATGAGAGTCTATGCAAGAAGTAGGACAGTACCTTCCATTCCAATATCTAGTTGTGGTAATGTAGACTGTGCTAAGAAGGGAGTAGGTCTTTGCATGATTATCTAAACTATTATACTTAGTATGAAAAACAAATCACTGAGCTTTGGATTCCATAAACTGTTAGAATCCAGCTTGTACTAACTTCAAAAAGTTAAAGCCTAGCTAATTATTTTTTGGCACTTTTGCTTAATTGCATAAAAATTTTCCTCATACTAGTTACTTATTCCATGGTTCCATAAAGAATCTAAATGTTAAAATTTCAATAGGTATAGAAATGGTATTTTGGGGTAGGAAAATATCTTTAGTTTAGTTAAAATATCTTTCTTTAGTTAAAATTTTCTTTCATCTATTAAAGATGTTCAGAATTTGACTTGATGTCTAGTTGGTATAGATGTTGTGGACAAATCCTTGCCTTACAAAGTGTGGTCCACAGACTAGAAGCATTTGGGAGCTTCTCAGTGTCCTATACTAGACCTATGTAAATGGAATTTTCTTTATTTTTTTTTTCTTTTCCAGTCCTGGGGCTTGAGTTCAGGGTCTGGCACTATCCCTGAGCTTCTTTTGCTCAAGGCTAGTGCTCTACCACTTGAGCCACAGAGCCACTTCCAGCATTTTTATGTATGTGGTACTATTGAATCAAACCATGGCTTTGTGCATGCCAGACAAGCACTCTACCACTAGGCCACACTCTCAGCCCCAGAATGCTTTTGTAACAAGATGATCAAGTGGTATTAGAGTTTGATAAGCTCTTTCTAAGTTAATATATAATTCCCTAGAAAGAAGTCAGGAAGAATGGTCATAGTTGAAAATGACCTTTTAATGTCCCATATCACAGAATGGAGTCTTTGATCCAACCTTAAATATATGCTATTCATGTCTTTCAACCAATGACTAGATGGAAGGTTATAGATGGTATTTTACAATTTTTGGACATTTCTTTTTTTCCCCAAACTGTCTGTAATTTCTTTTTTAAATTGTATTTTAGTATTAGGGTGACATATTGAGGGTTATAGTTACATTCATCAGGTAGTGGGTACATTACTTCTTGAACATTGATACCCCTTTCCATGTTTTTCTCCCTTTTTCCCTTCCCTCACTACCTCCTAAGTATCTTGTTTTCCCCTTCCCTTCCCTATGTCAAACAAACAAATTAATGTAATGTTGTTATTCTAATTTCCTTCTACTTTTACTATTCTTTAGTGTGTGTATATATATGTGAGTACTATATATACATTATAAACATGTATGTACTTATATACATCTATACTATGTATGTACTATATACACACATGTGTGTGTTTGTGTCTATCTATGTAGTTCTTTAAATGTTTTGTTAATACTGTGGTTTAATCTCAGGGCTTTCCTCTTGGTAGACAGGTTTGTACCACTTGAACTACATCTCTAGCCCTTTTTGTTTTTATTTATTTTTCAGATATGGTCTTATTATTTTTTCTTGGAGCTAGTCTTAGAGTATGAGCCCCTTCTGATATTTTCCATATGTCTGAGTATACCACTGTGTCATGGGTTATTTGTTGGCCTGAGTCTCACCAAAATTCTCCAGGCTTCATCCAACTACATTCCTTCTGATCTCTTTCTCTTAAGCAGCTGGGATTATAGACATGAACCATCACTTTCAGCCTCATTCTATTGGCTCTTGATGCTTGTTTTTGCTTTGTTTTGTTTCTAGTGATGCTGGGGTTGGAACTCAGACCTTGTACACATTAGGCAAGTGCGCTACCACTAAACTGCACCCCCAATTTGATACAATTTTGATTTCTGATTTAAAAAATAAGCAAGAGTGGATTGAAAGCCTCAAGAGAAAATAACTGAACCTAATTTAGCATATATGTACTGAAGTTATTAGTATTTACGGTTCGTACTTTTCTGCTTTGTACTTGAAGCTGGCAATAGTATATCAAGGGTTTTTTGTTGCTGTTGTTGTTGTTGTTTTTTTGGCTGATCTTGAGGCTTGAGATCAGGGCCTGTCCTTGGATACTTTTTGCTTAAGGCTAGTGCTATGCCACTTGAGCCCCAGTGCCATTTCCAGGTTTTCCTATGTATGTAGTACTGAGGAATCTAACCAGGGTCTTCATGCATGCTAGGAAAGCACTCTACCACCAGACCAAACTCCTGGCCCAATATACCAAATATTTTAAAAAGTGAAATATGCCTTGAATTAGATATTGTTAGCTTTGTTACATAAAATATGACCGTGTTCTCCAAAATTAGTCCACAGTTCTTTTCTATAGTGAGAGTAGTTACTCAAATATTTGTTTTATTTAAATATAAGCAACTCTTATTCTTAATATTTTTGCCAGTCCTGGGGCTTAAACTCAGGGCCTGAACACTGTATGTTGGCTTTCCTCGAGGCTAGTGCTCTACCCTTTGGGTCACAGCACTTCTATGTACTTGGTACCAAGGAATTGAACCCCCACGTCTTCATACATGCTAGGCAAGGACTCTACCATTAGGCTAAATTCCTGACCCCCTTATTTTTAATTTTTAAAAGCCATTTTTGGGCCAGGAGTTTGGCCTAGTGGTTAAAGTGCTTGCCTAGCATGCATGAAGACCCGGGTTCGATTCCTTGGTACCACATATATATAAAAAAAAAAAGCCAGAAGTGGTGCTGAGGCTCAAGTGGTAGAGCTCTAGCCTTGAGAAAGTCCAAGGACAGTGCTCATGCCCTGAGCTCAAGCCCAGGACTGGCAAAAAAAAAAAAGCCATTTTTGCTTACTTTTGGCTATGAAAGCAGCTTTCAAATATATCTGTATTCAATTGCATTTCAAGGAGTTACATTTCTCTCTCTCTCTCTCTCTCTCTCTCTCTCTCTCTCTCTCTCTCTCTCTCTCTCTCTCTCTCTCTCTTTCTTTTTCTTCCTTTCATATTTTTTTTGTTAGTCCTGGGGCTTGAACTCTGGGCCTGGTACTGTCCCCTGAGCTCTTCAGCTGAAGGCTAGCACTCTACCACTTGAGCCACAGCATCACTTCTAGTTTCCTGGTGGTTAATGGGAGATCTGATTCTCACAGACTTTGGTGCTTGGGCTGTGTTTGAACCGTGATTATAAGATCTTAGCCTCTTGAGTAGCTAGAATTACAGGTGTGAGCCACAAGCACCTGGCTCACAATTTCATTTTACAATTAACCAGATGGCAAGTCTTCTCAGACTAATACATATACAAGCACAATCTCTGTAAGAACACATTATAAAGTCTGTAAATTAGTTCAAAATGTAATTTTTTGTATCTGCTTTCCAAAACCACCTTCCTCTTAATCTCCTCTAAAATCATACCAAAATAATTTCTTATGGGTTTGCACTGCTTGTTGATTTTTTTTGGGGGGGGGCTGGTATCAAATGGGGAATTGAGGTAGCGGCTCAGATGAATTCTAGCCTGCAGCTGGTGGATCATGCCTGTAATTTGTAGTGACTGAGGAAGCTGAGATGTGAGGAACAAGGTTCCAAGATAGCCTGGGCAGGAAAAATCCATGACAAATCTTATCTGCAATTACCCAACAAAAATATCTAGAAGTGGAGGTGTGGTTCAAGAGATAGAGCTCCAGCCTTGAGTAAAAAAGTTAAGTGAGAGAATGAGGCTCTGAGTTCAAGACCCAGTACTAGAAAAATAAATAAATAAAATCTTACAATGTCCAGCCAGAGTCTGCTGCAATGGTCCTTTCTTATTTTCAGCAGTGAAAAGGTTAAGAAAGTCAGGCAAACACACTGCTGGATCACTTGTTCTCAAAGTTGTAGTTTACTCCTATGTATGAGGAAAACCTATCTAGAAACATAAAGCGACTAATGGACTCCAAACAGATAGATGCTTAAATCCAAAAACAATATTTTGATAAGAACTATTGATGTGTCAACATTCCACCTACCAGCAAATAGGACGGCAAGAGAGTTTGTATAATATCATAAATAAGAAAAAATGAGTTTGGCTACAGCAGCTCTCCCTTTTCCTGTTCACCTCAGCAGTGGAATAGAGTTCCTGTTCCAGGAAGCTAAAGCAAAATCCTGTCGTGAAAATATTGGATATTTCAATTAATAAATTCCAAATAAGAGTGGAATTAAGCTAAAAATTATAAAGAGTCCTTGAATGGCTTGTTGATTAGAAACTAATGTAACTCCTTGTCTAGGATAAAATACCAAACAGGCAGCAGCTGCTGGTAATTTGGTGCAAGTAATTGTAGAGCCAATAAGTTGAAGAAGTGCTTATTAAAAGAAACTGCTTTCCTATCTGCTTGTAAGTTCAATTGAGTAATGCACTCTACATGTGGTCTGACACTGGGTAAATTATACACCTGATTTAAAAACACTCCATCCATAAGAGCTCCTATTTTGCTCATCCATAAAATTTTTACTTTCTTCATTACTACTTGCAGCAGTGTATGGCATAATATCTATCAAATTAGGCTTGGAGGACATGTCAGGCTGGCACCCTGCTGACTTGAAACATGTGCTTAATATTACGGCAGTGCTTTTAACCCCATGAGTGCCCTGGGTTCTCAACGGCAGCATACAGAATATGTTCCTCTCTCTGCTGCTGCACACTCCTCCTGCTGAGAAGGGGAAGCATCAAAGAGAAAGGGGTGGGATGGAATTGGGGTTTAGTCATTGGGTAGGAGAAATATATTGTTGGATTTTTCTTTTAAGAAATAAGGGCAAAATGAAAAAGTGTACATACTGCTATTTTACAATCTTTCAATATGAGCCCAATGTAAACATTGTAATCTCTGTAACTAATAAACTCTGAAAGGTGGAATAAATCACACACACAGAAAGATTTATCATGGATGATCCATATGGAAACCAATTTGAGAATGTATTTTATAACTATCTAGATGATGCTTTTTTTTCTTTTTTTCTTTTTTTTTTGGCCAGTCCTGGGTCTTGAACTTAGGTCCTGAGTACTGTCCTTAGGCTTTCTCAAGGCTAGAGCTCTACCACTTGAGCTACAGCACCACTTCTGGCTTTTTCTGTGTATGTGTTACTAAGGAATTGAACCTGGGTCTTCATGCATGCTAGGCAAGCACTCTGTCACTAGGCCAAACTCCTGACCCGAGATGATGCACTTTAACAAACATTTATTACCAGGCACTGTACTTAAAGATCTGGTGACAGACATGGTTTTAGCTATCTCACCATTACATCTTGCCAAGGATACAAGGTTTCAGCAAGTAACCCTAACAAAATGACAATGCATTTGTCCAACATTCGTTAATTGACTCAGAGAAGATAATCCTGATCCAATAAGTATTCTTGCTGAGTCTATATGGTAGAATCACTCTATTGTTGATCCACCCGCAGATCTTAGCCTGATGCTATTAAGCATTTGAGTTCTGTAATTGCCCCATCTTTAGTTCTATGCTGACATTGTAGTCTTCAGATATATGGGATATCTTATGGGAAAAGTTCTTGTAATTCTTGTATCTCTAGTCCAAAGAAGAGTTCTAATATAAGAGAGGAATTCATGGCCATTCCTTCAGTGTAGTATAACTTATTCAGAATTTACAAACTAATAAATCAACCATAATTAGCTCAATATGTATTACTACGAATAGAGATCATTGTGAAAATGGATGTTTTTGTTGTTGTTCTGGCTTGGGTCTTAAACCTGGTCCTGAGCATTGTCCCTGAGCTTTATGCTTAACATTAACATTATATGGCTTGAGGCACAGCCTTTTGGTAATTATTTGGAGATAAGATTCTCAGGAACATCCCTTGCCAGGCTAGTTTTGAACTGTAGTTCTCAGCCTCCTGAGTAATTAGGATTATAGGCATGAGCTGTCAATGTCTGTTAACAGTCTACTTTTATGCTAAATGAATAGTCAGTCCTTCTCATCTTATCTATTGGTCTTCTGAGATTAGTCAATGTGATTTGTCCTAGAGAGATAGATCTGCTTTCTTGCTGCTGACTAGTTAGGTCTTGAGATCAACCCGACCTCAAAACTAGGATAAAGAATAGAAAGACAGAGACAGAGACAGAGAGACAAAGAGAGACAGTGACCTAGACAGACAGAGAGACAGAGAATGCTGAACTGATCAAGGAAAGATGCTGAGAAGTGTTAGCCAGTGAGAAAGAGGAATAAATGCAAGAAGTGCAACGAAAGGAGAACCAGAATAATAGGAACAAGAGACTGGTCAGCATGGGGACTGATATCCAGAAAAAGATTATTCATTAAGTTGATTCAAAGGTCCTTCAAGACAGCAGGGCAAGAAAGTAGTGGGACATTGGGATGGAGGGGAAGCAGGTAGAGTAAACCATGTAGAGTCCATAGCTGGCAGAGACCTGGAAATGTGTGTGCGGGCTTCATTTCTAGGAGATTGATGGTAGAGTAGAGAAGATGGCTAAGCTTCTAGTCACTACATTCAAACGTGTGTCTCTTTTCATCTGTTTCTTGGCTCAAGTAGAGAAAAGATGGATTCCAAGGAAGATGCTCAGTGGCTGCAGCCAAGTGGCCTGGAGCCAGATCCTGGTTTCACTACCATGGCTTTGGCTAAATTAGGTACTCTTCCCATGGCCTGATCAATGTAGCTGTAAATGAAGTAATATTTTAGTATTCTTAGACATCTGGAACCATACCCGATACATGGCAAGAATTTCAATACCTTTGATAAATAACAGTGGAGTCAGTCTAGACAAGAGATATACTAGGAATCTATAATGATTTTTTTCTGCATTTTATGAACTTTTAAGATGCATTTGAGATCCAAAATTACCCAGAGCCTGCAGTGAGCAAAATTGCCACATACCTCAGCACAAAATGTTCTGATAATTTTATTCTTGGTACAGCTAGGTAAAATTGCAGAACTCTGTTAAGGAGTTAAAAGAATTTCCTGACAAAATTGCAAACTAATTTCTGCCACATTTTTTGTAGAGTGTGGCTGAGCTTGCTCAAAGATTCTTTTAGAATACTCAGAGCTGGCTTCTCTTTCTTTGAATTTAACCTCCCCTTTCTATCTTTTCTCTCTTTAAATATTATTTAGGTACATCAATCTGTAAAAATCTTTCTGCATGTTTTCTTTATTTTAGAACATATACTTTTCAATTTCAATTAACATCAGAAAGGAAAGAAAGGGTTGATTTAATAAATGTATCTTATGGCTTTTCCCCGGGCCATCCACACAGATGTGGGTATAATTGCTTATTAATTGGCTAAGGATGTGCTGCAATGAAGAAGGAAAGATAGTTAAAAAAATTTACTGAGTCGACTCATTTTCTTTCATTTAATCTTAAACATCTTCTTTCATCTCAGAGGATTTCAGGTATTTCTTATTATGACTATTTTTAAATCCAGTATTGGCAGACAGGTACATGGTAAATTATCAAAAGTGCTCACATTTCACAGAGCAAGAGATAGCTCAGAAGTAAACACTAAATTTGCTAAATTTGGTTACTTTTTCTTCCTCCTCCTCCTTCTTTTTATTCTTCTATACTGTGCTAGTATTCATTATTTAAATTTAAATTATATGCAGGAAAATAATCTGATTATTGCATGCGACAAAGAAATGTCAGCAGATGACTTTTCTCATGTTTGGATGGAAGCTGTCTAATGCTGAGCTAAAGGCTTCTCAGTTGTATCTTCACAAATAACTTGGGTCTGGGGTAAGTTTAGGGAGAGTATTTTAATTGGGAGCTAAGACACAATGGGCCTGAGACCCACACCCTGGTGATATAGGAGCTGCATTTTCAACCATAAATGTGTCATGTGTGTTTCAACAGTTAAGTGAAACTTCTTTCCATTAGAAACATATTTTATTATCCCTAAGTAACTGTACAATAGAGCTTCATTTTAACATGCCAGTTTCTGAGTACAATGCATCTTGATCCATGGTACGCTTTTCATCATTCTTCCCATCTCTTCCAGCCCTGCCCACCCCTTCAAATTTTCTACCTCCATTTCTCATACATATTAAATATCAAATTCCTTCCCATTGTCCTCTTAAGATGCACTGTTATAACTCTACCCAAACATCTTTATAATATGCTCATCTTCTATTGACTTGGAATTTTTGTTTCATTGTTATGTGCCGTTTTTCACAATGTTCTCAACTGTTTATCTTAGGCTGGCCTCTAATCCTCCTGCCTCAGCCTTCCAAGTATTGGAATTATGAACTGCTTGTGCTTTGTTTTTTATTGTTGTGGTTTAGCGTAAATAATGTTGCCCACTCCACAACCCACCTAACTCTCAATCTGATCCAAATCATTTGATATTCCTTTAGCAGCTTCCTTGGCCTCTATAAAGAATGTCTAAAACCTGCTTGGCCTTAATTTTTTCCCATATATCTTTTATTGTAATTAATAGAAGGGTTGTATTATGTTCACCAAATGGAAGGTGCATTACTTCACATACATTGATACCCTTTCTCATGTCTTAGCCCCCATTTCCCTCCCCCCTTCCTCACCCTCATCTTATTTTCCCCCCTTCCCTATCCTATTTCAAATAACCAAATAAACTATATACGATATATCAATTAACCAGGTAAAATACTGTAACAATATGAGATAAACAAGGGACAGAAAAAGAGATGAGAGATAACATAGTACATCAAGGACAACAATCATTCATTATATGGCTTTTGTTTTATCTGTAAATGTCCATGTTCCTCTCTACATAGGATTATAATGTGAATTAGGTAAAAGAACTTTCGCATGCATAGCAGAACACATCTCTTGATTTATGATCAAGATTAATCTTAATACTAGTATTAAGTTAAAACAACAGGTAAAGATGTTAAACTTTACCTAAAAGCAGGTTGGCTTTAGTTATTTGCCTGAATGGATACCAAAAAATATTAATACTCTTCCTTCCAAATAAATTGAATTGGATTGAGAAATAAACCAGGACGAAGGACTTAAAATACTAAATCTAACTTTAGTGCCTCTCTCATGTGGACACTTCAGACCTGGGGCTTCAAGGAATGAGGGACAGAAGTATCTAAATTATTCTAGTTATTTCCCTGATGTAAGAAGAATATATATTAGCTTTAAATTAGAAGTACCGATATTTAAAACAACAATAGAAACAAATCACTGGAACACCACAGAGATAGGCCAGCAACAATTTGTAGAGAATAAGATTGCAGAATGAGAAGGGTGAGATTTTTCCCATGTCTTATAGTTGGTTGTATGCCAAGGTAAAATTCAACCCAAGGAGTGTGTCTCCAAACCCCTATGCTCAGGGTTGGAGGTGTAGCTTAGTTGGTAGAGTGTTAGTCAATGATCAAAAGCATCAGGTGTGGAGTTTGAATCCTGTCCTTGGACCAAAAACATGAAAAGAAAAGAAACATCTGTGCTCTTATCATGGGGCTATGTTGACCTCTGACATGTTGTAGACAACTTCTCAACTTAGAAGTCATTATTAGGAACTGTTTGCATATGTTAGTCTAAGAAGTTCAAAATAGTCTACTGTATTTATCTCACTAATTTATCAAGATCCCTGTGCCTAAGTATCTCTTCCCCTCCCCTTTAAACTAGATTTTGTATGTAAGGTTATTCTTATAATAATTTGGTAAATTACCTAACAATTGGATAGTTTTAAGTTTTTTAGGGATGGAAGCATGCCTCTGAGTTCTCTCTTTGAATCCCCAAAGAACTTTAATTTGTTTTTAATCTTTCTTTTCCTGTATTTCCCCCCCAATTCAGGGTCACATTCACATTTATGCATTTAGGGGCCACCCCTTTAAGAAAAAGAATATGCAATTACAAATTGAACATGTAATAAACATTACTATTTAATAAAGAATACATTTTAAAAGGATTTCAGATTCTATTTAAAGATGACAAATACCTTGATTCCTTGAATTACTGAATCTCTCTTAAAACTTCGGCATGGTCCATATGACTGGGGATCCCTGGCCACAGGCTGGTCGTCTTTTTCCCAGCTGTCTCCTCAGAGCTGGGCATTGTCCCAGCATGACCTCTTCCCACTACTCCAGTCCTAAGACAGAGACTGCTTATAGACATTTTCTTTTCTCTTTCACACTGAAGAAATGTGCAAATTGATAATTAAAAGATAGGCTGGGTGCTGGTGGCTTACATCTGTAATCCTAGCTACTCAGGAGGCATAGATCTGGGAAGAGAGGTTCAAAGCCAGCCTGGGCAGTTAAGTCCCTCAGACTCTAACCTCCAGTTAATGAGCTAAAAGCTGGAAGTGATGGTGTGGCTCACGTGGTAGAGCTTGCGCCTTGAGCAGAAAAGCTCAGGGACAGTGCCCAGGCCCTTAACTCATGTCCCAAGAATTGTAATGAAAAAAAAAAAGATGAATGAAACCAGCTTAACATAAGCTAGTCATAGCAAAACTTGAAAAACTGGTTTTGAAAACAGTAAACAAAGCCAATATGTAGTAATATAGACTATCACAGGTTTATTATTACACTGTGTACATTAGTACAAAGTTTTCTTTATTGTTATTAAGTTAGCAAAGTTTTATTTAGTAAGGCAGAGAAAATCAGGGTGAAATAGAACAAAGGAAATGAATCCTTCTGAAGTAAGCTCAAAATAGCAGGGATCATCAGAGGTATATGTAAACCCTGAGCTGGGGGATTCAAGCCTGAAGCCTTACCTGCATACATGGCTCTATCTCCAGAAACGCAAGGGTACACCCCCCACCCCCCACCCAATCATAGCAAATCTTTCTTAAGCCCTTTATATATACAAAACATTGTACTAAGTAAAGCCCTTTACATGATGTCAACATTGCTAGGCATTATATGAAGTCTCATCTTTAGCTCCAATGAAGGCAAGAGTTTTTCTCATTCTCCACATTAGGAAACAAAGGTGAAGAAATCAAGATGACCAGCTATAGCCCCACAGCCAGTAGGCAGGGACTAGAATCTATCCCCAGGATGTCTGGTTCTGTGCTTGACACTTCCCATGCATCTGAATTGTCAATGACTTTTCTCAGGCCATAGAGCTAATGATAAAAGTGTCAGTTCCATAAGTTGGCTCTTTCACACCAAGTCTGCAAAGTGTGACTAGAAAAAAAGAGTCCTGAGCAATGGGTAGAGAAGAACTGGAGAATGTGGCTCGAATGGGAGCTTATGCAGCTGTGTGGCCAGGTATGAATTTTCTCCATCTACCCCAGCTGAGTTTTGCAAAACTCCAATGCAATAACTAATTCTTTGGAGCATGAATTTATCATCGTTTAAATGTTTGTGGTGAAGCTGTTTTTATACTGCTTGTGAAAAGTATGGGGAATGTCTGAAGGTTGCTTACATTGCTGGACCTGATGTATGTGACTTACAAACTGACCTACGAGATGAAGAAATAAACGTGAGCCACAAAACAAATGAAAGGAATCCCTCTGTGGTGACCTTCATTTCTTCAGAAGCTTTGCTAAGTCAGAGTTGTCTGAGTATCACTGAATGGGAGCCCTGGAGCCTTTGAAAGCAGGCCACTAGAATGATACAGCATCTGAGAATGCAGAGAAAAAACAGAGAGGAGATTTAAAAAGCTTCCCACTAAGCTCCTACCTTATAGTTAGCTAAGCAATATATGGAAAAATTGCTACCTTTTAGTACCAGCATGCTTACTACCAGTGTTTCTGCGAAGGCTAATGCCTGGCTAGTGCCTGCAGTGGAACTGAATTAATGGAATTGATTTTACTGGCTCATTGTTTCAAAAAAAAACCATGTATATATGGAGTTGAATTTGGAGAGAACTTATTTTTTATTACATTAGACTTCCTGCAATTGATGATACCTTTCTACTGCAAGTCAGGACAAGACTAGACATTTCACACTTGTTCAGAAGGGTAATAATAAAGCTTCTGTCCTTATAGGAAAACATCAAGATTGATGTTATTACCTGCCTGTTTGTGTAAATCACTTTCCATATGTTGGATTGCTTACTTCCTCGGAACAATTAAGTGTTACTATCCAACAACAGGAAATCGAGGCAAACAGAGGGTAAATGACTTGCTCAAAGTCTCACAGTTGACAATTTTGGATCTGGATTCGGGCATCTCCAAAGTCTTTCCTTTCTAGGTTATTGTAGCGTGAGATAGTGCCATAATTTCTTCAAGAGTGGGTGGCTCCCTGTGCTTCCTGCCCTTCTGTCTCAATTTTAAGTCAAATGACAGAAACTTATGTGCCAAGATCTCTGGGAATTGGGAATATTGATCGTTTTCTATCCACCTCAACCAGATTTTGTAGATCAGTAGAAAACACTGGAAAAAAAGAAGATAATGACAAATTAACAGTTATGTACTCTCCTTTTTTAGGAGATGGGAATGAAGCATTGTTTGTCCTTTTGTCCCCAATAATCTGTTACTAAATAAAACATTATGACTTTTTGTATTTTCTCCATATCCTATCAACATTTGTATACAGAGGGACTGAAGCAAGCCAGTTAGATGCTGTATTCATAATTGCAGATATGTATATATATGTATACAATTACTGTCCACTTAATGGCAGGGTGTTGCCTTGACAAATGCAGTTGGGTTATTTTGTCATTCAGGAGACATGGTGGAGTGCATTTGCAGAACCCAGAAAGATACAGATTTGTCACCTGACGTGCCCCTGATCAAGAGGTCAGCAAATTCAAGAAGCTGGTGAGCCTGGGTGTTTTGCTGTGAAATTTTTGTATATGTAGGAATATACAATGATTTAAATTTACTCTTTGTATATTTACTATTTGTGTTAGCATCATACAAAGCATAATATAGTCGATATAAATCAGCAACACAGTCATTTATCATAATGAAGTTTTCTCAACTGTATACAGTTGTATATGCTTTTACTTTGTATGACCATCGACACAGTTCGTTTCTTTTTGCCAACATTGTCATGAATGTACCTTGCACTCTGACAAGAGTAGGCAAGAGGGGGTTCAGTCCCATGATAATAGGATGTGTGTGTGATCCACCACCGATGGATACCTTATTGTGTTGTACATATGTGCTTTAAAAGGAGTGACTGATAGATGACGTATACAGGCTTTCGCTAGGTTGAATGTGAAAATTTTTACATTTAAGTTCAAGGAGAGATTAGTTATTGAACCTGAGTCTAATGTTCAAATGCCATCCTTACAAAAGAATTTAGTCTAGAATTACACACACACTCCCACTCACAGAAATATATATGTAAATCTATATGTGGATATATTTATAGATATGCACAATAATAGCAATAACCAGAGTGAGGCTGCATACAGGCCACATTGTACCATTGGTTTGGTCACCAGATCATTCTTATGCTAAGCTTGCAGATAAATGAACTCAGTGAGGTTAAGAATTCTGGCAGGATCCCACAAAGCTCAAGCCATATTCAAGGCCAACTGTGGTTAATTTGGATCCCTAAATCTCTACTATGCCACTCACCACGGTCACTGATCACAGGACTTCAGCATATTGTCAATTCTTCACTTTCCTTGGGTACTCTTTTCTTCATCTTCTGTTTCAAATGGCCTCTGAGAAGGTTGTGAAGAAAATTGTCTTCCTGTTATTATTTTATGTTTGTCAGGAAGCAGTCGGATTGTTGAGGCTCATCATGTCTATCTGCTATTCAACGGGGCTTGGTGTGGAGGTGTGTTAGTGAAAAGGCACCTGCGTGTGTTTTTATGAAAGGGCCGACCCGGACCAGGCTCTTTAAGAACACCTGCTAACAGGCTGATGCGTCCTAAGGCAGTAACTTGCTGTGAGTTGGGCAATTTTTCCTTCTAACCCAGCAGAAAAGAGCAGGACATAGGCAGAAAATATACCAATTTCTTTGATGCATCCAAAGTACTTGTTCAATCTTACTAAAATCTGTGTAAGTTGTAATATATTTTTATACAACTGGCAAAGGATGGTGGGTGCCTGTTTCTTTCTGATTCTATAGCACTTGTCAATTAATGTTGCCACATTGACAAAATAAACTGGTTTTGGTGTGATTTTCCAATTCCCTATATAAAAATAATGAAAAAAAGATAAAAATAAAAGAACTCCTCAAATGTGTACAACATTTCAAACAAACTGAGAATGTTAAGTTACTCTGGAGCTTCTAGATAGGATACAAGTTTTCTTTGTTGGCATTGCTGAAGTAGAGGCTCGTTTCTGGCTCCAGAATAGGTATTAAAATATTATTCTTTTACTATTTTTTATCAGCATCATACAAAGCATAATGAAGTCAATATTCCTTCTACTAAATCCTAAGCAATGCATTACACATGTTTCCTTGTGCATATATACCCAGGATAAAAATTTCATTTGCAAACTAAGCACAGTATGGCAATAGCTAATAATGAAATGGAGTAATTATAACAATATGCTATAGGAAAAGTTACATGACTGTAGTCTTTCCACCTATTCACCCACCTCTTCTAATGAAACTTCCTGCTGCCCAAGAGAATAGCACTCATAACATCCAAAGAAGAGCCACAAAGCAGACATCTGTCAGTCTGGGAGAGAGCAAGTGGGTGCCAGGTGTGAATTTTGTAGGAATTGTCCCATCATACTTAGTTGGGTTGTATGTATGTGTTGATTTAAGTTCTGTACTTTACTGGAAGCCTCATTTTTTTCTAGAACATTTTGTCTCTCAAATGAGGTGGTGGCATGAATGACACTAAAGCTAATTTGAGAATGTGACACTTCTCACTATACATCTGTTGAAGCCTCAAGTGAAATTTGGAGGTCTACTTTAGGAAGGCCTGTGAGGCCTTGGTTAAAGTTTCAGCTTAGACAATAACAAAAATTTGCATGTTGACTGCCATCACCTCCATTGCCAATGATGCCAATGATGATAATGATGATGATGTAGGTACTGGGGCTTGAAATCAAGGCCTGGATGCTGTCTCTTAGCCTTTCCACTCAAGGATGGCACTCTACCACTTGAACAACAGCTATACTGCTGGCTTTTTGCTGGTTTATTGGGAACTAAGATTTTTATGGGCTTTCCTACTTGGGCTGAGTAGGAACAATAATGCTCAGATCTCAACCTCCTGAGAACTGCCAGCACCTGGCCCCTTGTGCACTTTTTCCCTAATGTGAACTGACTTTTATGAAGTCTCTTAACTTTTTTTTTTTTTGGTGGGTCATGGGGCTTTAAGTAGGCCTGGCCGCTGTCCCTGAGCTCTTCAGCTCAAGGCTACCGTCCTACCCTTGAGCCAAGCCCCACTTCCCATTTTCTAGAGGTTAATTGGAGATATGAGTATCAGGTCCTTCTCTGGTCATAAAAGAAATGCAAATCAAAACAACTCTAAGATTCCACCTCACTCCAGTTAGAATGGCCAGGATCAAGAATGGCCAGGATCAAGAAAACTAATAACAACTGATGCTGGAAGGGATGTGGCCAGGAGGGATCACTAAACATAGAGCTCCCCTATGACCCAGCAATTCCACTACTTGGCATTTTTTACCCAACTGTCCAGAAACAAGGGTGTACTAAATCCACTAGCACAATGATGTTCATTGCAGCACTATTTACTATAGAAAAGATATGGAACCAACTCAGATGCCCCTCAGTTGATGAGTGGATCAACAAGATGTGGTATTTATACACAACGGAATTCTATGCTGCTGTCAGAAAGCACGACATCACCCCATTTGTAAGGAAATGGAAAGACTTAGAAAAAATCATATTAAGTGAAGTAAGCCAGACTCAAAGGAACATAGACTCAGTGGTTTCCCATATTTGTCATAACCTTGATCCTCAGATCTCAGCCTCCTGAGTAGCTCAGGTTACAGACATGAGCCACCACGACCAGCTTCTTAACTTTTTAAAATTCAAAGTCCTCACTCTTCTTTCTTCTAACGTCATATCTCTCTTCAAAGAAGCATATAACCTTGTAAATAAAATAGAGATCTCACATTGCAAAAGCAGTTTCCTTAGCATCTTTACCTAGATAAACGCAATGCTATAAAAAAAAATGTATGGAAAATATTTGGTCAAATGCTTATTGACATAAGAAAATTAGCTTGTTTGATTATAGAAAAAGATAAGTAATGACAGGTGTCAGAAAGGTCTTGCAATGTGTTTACTTTTCTTTAAATAGTTAAGCCAACATAAACATCTAGAGTAGCATTGCCTCAGCTTTGTGTTTTGACTGTCAGTTTACATCTTTGTATGTCCACCTACATTACACTGAAGTCTTGTTTTCCTGCTAGCCTTTGACTTGCTCTCTGTGCCAGTGCCTGGTACATGTAGGGGAAACATTTACTACAGAAGAACTGAAATTGTCTATTTGGAAGGATAGAATTCCAGAATATGCAAGTGACTTTGAAGCAGCTCCGCATGACTACTTTATATGTAGATTTGGCCAGGGGCAGGGGGTTGTCTGAAGAACTTAATTCAGTTGTATCCTAAGTACTTCTCTCTGAGTAAAACCTCATGGAGTTTGGAAGAAATTCTATTCCTTGCAAAGTAGTCCCAGGGACAAAATCTGCCTCTCTGGTCCTCAAAGGTAAACTGAAGACTTCCTGAAAAGAGATAACAGTGAATCAATAGAGAAACGTTTTCCACCCAAAAGACACACAAATTTAAATGAAGGACTTTTGAAAAAATAATCAAGACAGCTAAGAGGTTTTAGTTTCTCCTTTTTAATATAAAAAGCTCTTCTAGATAGTAAAAGCTTTCTCCCACCCCAAGAGGTTTAGAACCACATAGAGATAGTGACATACACAGGCATCTTGAATGAGAGGACTGCATACATACATGTAATTGGCTGCTTTTTTCTTCTTTCCCTCAGCAGTCTGTTTTTTTTTTTTTGAATGCTCTCTCGCTTTTGCCTCACCATTAAAAGGCAGCGGCTGCACCATACTGTGATTTGGGAGCTGAAGAAAATGGCCAGAACTGACTGATATCTGATAAACAGTAACAGGAGTCAGTTTATTGCACCAATCGTTAAATAATGGTGCTGATTATAAGGCTGCTAACTGCAGATGCTGTAATTGTCTGTCATAAATCTTAGTCATTTGTGACAGGGGCACAATGAAAGGGAGCATCTGCTCGAGGGCAAACGACTTCTGATAAATATCAGCTCTAGGAAAATGTACTTGGATGTGTCTCAATATTTTGGAGAGTCATTCATGTTGCTTCCACAAATGTGAAGTTATTATTGGTTTGTATTGATTTTGCCACCCCCCCCTTTTTTTTAAAGAGACAGAGTGACTCAAGGTTGAGTTGAATAGCATCTCGGCTCTTTATCTGATCTACTCATTTCTCTCAAATGCATGTTTGAGTGAAAAAAAAAATAATTGCACTTTTTTTTCCCAGGAGATTGCTGTTCAAAAACACAGCCTGGGAAATTCAATATGCAGCCTATAAAAAATATAACAAAAGCCAACATGGGTTGCAGGGGAAGGAAGCATTTAGATTTTTACAAAGGTGACTTTTCATACAAGATTTAGTCTTTAATGCTGGTTTCTAATGAATTTGAATGGTGTGAAAATAAATTGTGTGGTCTACTATTATTCCCATAAAAAGTTAATATTATCCAGATAATAAAAACTATGTAACAAGGACTTCCCTAAGTGAAAAAAACACTTTAGTTTCTACTATAAAAAAATGAAACCCCATTTTAAGGATAATTGCTTTCCTTATATATGCATATGTACATATAATATATATTAGTAAGTAGTTGTTATGTCAATGACAGCTTAGAAGTCCAAAGGATATACAATGAAAAAACTCAAATGTTGAATTTAAACTTAAATTTAAACAGGCTGTGTTGAGGAGGGGTGAGGATCTGGGTAGAGAGGAGAATGAGGAGGATAAGACTAAAGGAGGAAGTGGTTCATTTGCACATATGAGAATAGAAGAATAAACCCTGTTAAAATTGTTTTAAGGAGTATGAGGAGGGAAGAGAGAGTTATAGAAGGGGTGAGTTTTATTGAGTTTTATTAGACTATATTGCATACATATATGGAAATGTCTCAATGAGCTCTCTTCCCATTTGCACAACTATAATACATATAAATAAAAACTTGTAAAACAAAATATGGTTTGATGATGTTGAGCTTTATTTAGTAAATGATTGCTGTGTCTGTTTATAGTTGATAATGGGCCATAAACACATCTTTCCATGTGAAGAAAGTAAAAGTTTTTCTCTCTGTTCCATGTACTTATTCCATCTGAGAGAGCTTCCAGGAGAAACTCAGAGTTTATATGGCTCTGAGAGAACATGGAGGTGAATGGAAAGAGAGGTGATACCTCTGCTCAGTGTCTCAGGGCTGACACACCTGGATATAGCTGTCCATACAGCCACAGATATTTTTAATGACAGGATTTATAGTTTTATCATCTTATTCATAAAGGGATATATATATATATAAACTTTTTTTCAAAGATGGATTTGTACTCTTTTTCATGTCCTTGACTATAAAAGGATTTCAGTCTTGAAAACAAATTAATTATGTTAGCATTTTTAAATACTTCAGCTCATTGAAATCCCTAATGGCTCTAATAATTATAGATCATTATCATAGTGTTCAAGGTCCAGGACCACCTTTAATTGAAGAGTCACTGAGACCATAATTTCTCTAAGTTTGTACTAAATTTCCTAGGAGAATGTCTGAAATGAAATGCCCATGTAGCGACCCTAAGTTTTAGAAAGGCAATTTTTGGCAAGGAAAGTTATTTGACCTGATAGATGAAATTGGATTTGATTCTTAGATCTTTAAAGAAAACTTTTATCCTTTCTCATCTCCCATTTTTACAAGAGGCACTATTTTTCTTAATACCAGGATTGTGAATGGGATGCTTGATCCATAAATCACTTGGCACATGCTTGATACAAAGGACACATGCAACCAATAGCTTAGCTATTATTAATATTAGCATTAACTATTGTTAATATTATTATCATGCATTTAAAAAGTAATATAGAAGTAGGTTAATAACAACAACAAAATTTGCCTTCTTGTCCAGGTTTGCATTTGCATGAAATTTTAATTCTCTTCATTTTAGTGTTATGATTTACCTCTAATTTGGGGGAACATAAATTACTGGGGGGGCTTAAATTCTGAGTTTCTATCTTTATGCATGTAATTTAGTGAGAAAATACTGAAATGAAACAAATGTTTGGTAAATACCTACACTCTACTATGCTGAGGTTAGAAGTGTAAGGGGAGTAGCTGCTAATGTTCATCCTTGCTTTCTCAGAATTTCTAAGAATTGTTAGTTAGAAAAAGGAGTAATACATTAATTGTCTTATGCTAGAGTGTAGTGTCATAAAATTCAGAGAAGGTGCCTGGTGTAGGCTTTTATGGCCCTATCTGATTTGTATCTGTATAATCATGTGACTTCAGCAAGTCCAACAGCAAGGGCAGAAATGTGCCATATGACTTATGGAATCATATGGAGGAACAATGACATATTGGGGGACACTGGAATTAAAAAAGAGAGTCTATGTGCAGATTAATGGGAAAGAGGATTGAATTGGTAGTAGTAGTTGAAATCCTAGTAATATTTTTATTGCCCTGAATAGCTAGCACTTACTATATGTTAGGCAATAAACTAAGTTGTTTCATGTATCACTTCAATTATGCTCAAGAGTAGGTCTAACAAAGGAAAAAGCATGAGCCAGTGTAACAGTGATATTCACAAGACAATATATTGGAAAGGAACTTTACAGCTTGGGAGGGGGGAGGGGAAATGGGAGAAAAACAGGGGAAGGGATAATAATGTCCAAGGAGTAATGGACTACAACACTGGAGGAATATCAACACCAAACTGCAAACACTACTACAAAGCTATAGTAATAAAAACAGCTGGCACAAGAACAGGCCCGAGGACCAATGGAATAGAAATGAAGACCTAGAAATCACCCACAGACCTACAGCCACCTAATCTTTAATAAAGGAGTCAAGAATACTGGCTAGAAGAAAGACAGTCTCTTTGATGAATAATGCTGGTAGAACTGGCTAAACACATGTAGAAAACTAAAGTTAGATCTTTATCTGTCTCCCTGCACCAGAATCAACTCCAAATGGATCAAAGACTTGAGCTAAAAGCAAACACCCTGAAAATTTTACATGAAGAAATAGGAGACACACTTGGCCTCCTTGGCACAGGTCAAAACTTTCTTAATAAAGGCCCAGAAACACAACAAATAAAAGAAAGTTTGGACAAATGGGACTGCATTAAACTGCAGAGCTTCTGTATGGCAAAGGACATACCCAGCAAGATAAATAGAAAGCCCACAGAATGGAAGAAGATCTTCGCTAGCCATGAAACAGACAAGGGGCTCATATCTAAAATATACCTACTCCTCAAGAAATTAAATCCCTCTAAAACAAATCTGCAAAGAAACACCCATCACATTAAAAGGTGGGTTAAAGACTTAGAGACTTCTCTGAAGAGGAAATAAGAATGGACAATAGACACATGAAGAAATGCTCAATGTCCCTGGTCATTAAAAAGTGTAAATCTAAACATTAAGATTCCCCCTCACCACAGTTAGAATGGCCATGATCAAGAAATCTAAAAACAATAGATGTTGGCAGGGATGTGGCCAAAAGGGATCACTATTGTACTGTTGGTGGGAATGTTAACTTGTCCAACCACTATGGAAAGTAATATGGTGATTCCTTAAAAGACTAAATATAGAGCACTCTCATTATTGGGTATTTACCCAAATATCCAGAAACAAGGCCGTACTTAACCTACAACACAACCATGTTCATTGCAACATTATTTACCATAGCTAAGATATGGAACCAACCAGATGCCCTCAGTATATGAATGGATCATAAAGATGTGGTATATTTACACCATGGAATTCTATACTGTCATCAGAAAGAATGACATTGCTCCATTTGTAAGGAAATGGAAATACTTGGAAAGAAAATCATATTAAGTGAAGTAAGCCAGACCCAAAGCAAAATAGGCACAATGATTCCCCTCATTTGTAACAATTAATATATGTCTAGGATTCTCCTAGCAGAGCATCATGATATCTCAAAAGCTATGTACATGAGACCATGTAGGATGAGGCTAAGTGAAATGATATGGAAAGAAGTTTATCTTTGTGATTATTGTTCTGAATGTACTATGATAAGCTATTTCTTTTCTCTTCTTTTCCCTTTATGGCTTATCTCATGTTGTTACTATATCTGAATATAGTATGTAATTTGTTTATTTGAAAAAGGGTAGGTATGGGAAAAACAAGATGAGTGGGAGGGATAGGGGAAGGGGTAACAATGTTCACGAAGTAATGTGCCCATTACCTGATGAATGTAACTCTAATCCCTCTGTGCATTACCCCGACAATAAAATAAAAAATAAACAAATCACAGTGATAAAACATAACAAACAAGTAATGTACTCACTACCATGCGAATGTAACTGTAACTCCTCTATACATCACCCTGATAATAAAGTAAAATTTTAAAAAGGGTAGAGTAACAGAATTTAAAAAAAAATACTAGGTCTAGCAATGGTGAATAATGCAGCAATGATCATGGTTGTGCTGGTAGGTTTAGTTCAGTCTTTTTTGTGATCATTTGGGTAAGTGCAGCAGGAGTGGGATTTTTGGGTGAAGTGGACTCTCTCCTTGGCACAGATTGAAACTTTCTTACTAAAGGTTCAGAAACACAACAAATTAAAGAAAGTTTGGATAAATGGGACTGCATTAAACTGCAGTTTCTGCATAGCAAAGGACATAGCTATCAAGATAAATAGAAAGCCCACAGAGTGGGAGAAGATCTTTACTAGCCATTGTCCAGAAACAAGGACATACTAAATCCATTAGCACAATGATGTTCATTGCAGCGCTATTTACCATAGCAAAGATATGGAACCAACCCAGATGCCCCTCAGTTGATGAGTGGATAAACAAGATGTAGTATTTACACACAATGGAATTCTATGCTGCTGTCAGAAAAAAACGACATTGCCCATTTGTAAGGAAATGGAAAGACTTAGAAAAAAATCATATTAAGTGAAGTAAGTCAGACTCAAAGGAACATAGGCTCAATGGTTTCCTCATTTGTCATCATCAGTAGAAACCTTAGGCTCTCCTAGCAGAGATTTACGATAGAGCAAAACCTAGATGCATAAAGCCAGATAGGATGAGGCTAAATGAAAGGACCTCCAGGATATAGAAACAAAAGCCATATAATTGTGATTGTTGTCCTTAACGTACTATGTTATCTCTTTTGCTGTCCCTTGGCTATCTCATATTGTTACAGTATCTTACCTTGTTATCTAATATATTGTATATATGTTTATTTGTTTATTTGAAATCGGATAGGGAAGTGGGGAAGACAAGATGGGGGGGGGTGAGGGAAATGGGGAACAAAACATGAGAAAGGGTGTCTATGTTTGTGAAGTAATGCATCTTCTATCTGGTGAATATAATGTAACCCTTCTATTAATTACAATAAAATATATGAAAAAAAGAATAAATGATGATAAACCTCTATGAAAACAGTGTAGAGTTTTCTCTAAAAAGAATTAAATGAAGCTTGTTGTAATTAGTTTGGCAGACTGAAGAGAATGACAGAAGTTAATCTGCTCAAAGTGTTTTATCTATATAAGGGATATAGCTCCTAAGTTTGATCCCACATCTACTGTTCCTTTTTTCACCTTTACTCTATTATTTCGATGAATATATATATACATATTTATACACACATGCATATATATACATATTTATACTCTGGTGAATATACATGCTTGAATATTCATACTTGGCTATGTGTAGAAGTCTGTTGTATAAGAAAAGTAATTTTGGGGGGCCGGGAGTTTGGCCTAGTGGTTAAAGTGCTCACCTAGCATGCATGAAGACCCGGGTTCGATTCCTCGGTACCACATACATAGAAATAAGCCAGAAGTGGTACTGAGGCTCAAGTGGTAGAGCTCTAGCCTTGAGAAAGTCCAAGGACAGTGCTCAGGCCCTGAGCTCAAGCCCAGGACTGGCAAATTAAAAAAAAAAAGAAAAGTAATTTTTTGTGTCTTATTTTTAGATGGTATAGAATGATTGTATATGTTTTTAGATTCTGATGTTTTCATAACTTATACAGCCTTTTGTAACAACCACATTAGGGCAAATAATGTATCTTTAACTTTATACATTAATATTTCTTTGTAATAAACATATTCCAAATTTCCTTTTTGATCTGTTTTGAAGTACACAATGCATTATCATTAACTATAGTTACTCTCCTTTTCTAACTTTAACTTCTTACCCACTGACAAGCCTTCCCCAACTCCACTCTTGTCTCCTTGACTTCAGCTTCGGGTAAATATTATTCTACTTTTACTTTTATATGACCAGTGTTTTTAGATTCCACACATCATGTGCACAATCATTTGATATTTGTCTTTCTATGCCTTGTTTATTTTGTTTAGTATAGCAACCTCCAGGTTCATCCATTCTGTTGTAAATGAAAGATTTCATTCCTTCTTAGTATTCCATTGTCATCTATACCTTATATATTTTAAAATTTAGTTTTTATTGTTATAAAGGTAATGTATGGAAGGGTTATCATTTCATAAGCCCATGTCACCCATTCCCTGCTCTCTCCTAGTTTCCCCCTGTATTTTAAAGTTTTAGCAAAGATTTGTTTTAGTAATGCAGAGTTTATAGTAGGAAGAAATAGAGAAAAGAAATATTTCCTGATCTCTTTTTCAGGAAACAAGGGGGGAAGACCTATCCAACCCTGTCCCCTCCTCAGAAAATCTGAGAATGACTAACTAACTAACTAACTAAATAAATAACAAATGACAGGAAAAAGGAAGTTCTGAAGGTTATGTGTGTTTTGGGTGGGTCTTACTCATACACCCCAAATCATGTCTGTGGATTATGAGTTGGTGGGCTAATAGAACAATATCTGTTCTCTCAGTTCAAAAAGTATAAAAACTACAGATAGACAACCTGATACTGAGTTTTAGTTCTGGTTTACTAGTTTATGATGTGTTTATCATTTGATTCTGGGGTACCTCTAAGAGGGTTTTTTTATTACTCTAATCAGGTTTCAAATCATATAAAATCCAGGCTTTTTTTTCTTTATTAGGTGGCTGTGTTAAGGCTTCTCAAAGATTTAAAATATTAAGGACTTAATTCCCTTGCTAAGGTTCTTTTATTTGCAATAAGTATAAGATCTTACCCTGAATTAGACAGAACAGAACAGTTTTATAAGCCTCTTTGGCTATTTTTAACATCAGATTTAATGTTACACATCTAGAACCAAGATTATAGTAGCTGAAAAGAAAGTACATGCTAAAGTTGTTTTCCCTGAGCTTGATCACAAATACATTAGAGGAGAATCCAACTGTAACAACAAAAACTTAGAGTAATCATGGTTAAAATTTTGAAACACAATTTAGCAATTGACAGAAATCTTATTTCTCTTTCATATGGCCTTTTTTGATAATAATTTTGATTGGCAGCATTATACTGTCTCTATCAAGCTTCCTGTTAGAATTAGAAACACATGTATCTATCATTTACTTAGGTATCTTGGTAAAGTTTTTCCTAAGCTAGGAATTTTAGAAGACTTACATACTTGGGAAACACACCTTTAACACACACTGATACTCGTAACCATTAGCATTCATAGTTACACTGCTGTCACACACACACACACACACACACACACACACACACACACATATATATATATATATATATAAACTTTACCTTTGGAGTAAAATTTTGAATCTTTGGCTAGATGAGATACAAGTATAAATCATTGACATAAATCAGAACTTTAGTAGATCTTTTACAAGCTAAGGAAATATAATGCCAGTGAAAGGAAATAACTTGCTTTTTATCCTTCTAGTGTTTCTCATATATACAATGTACATTTAGCTCAATGTATATTGTATATAAAGAGAGGATTTGTCAGTCATTTTGTGAGCATTAATTTTATGTACCAAGAAAATGCATAACACTTAAGGTTTAGACATATAGCCTATATATTTAGTAGTATATTAAAAATATTAACACTTAAAACTTTCCTAAAAGACATTTAAATGCACATTGATTTAATTATGATTCTCTTCAATAGTTAGAGACCTGATAAAATTAACAGAAAACAAGTTTTAGCTTTTTAGAACAAAATGTTCTCTTTAAGTCGTGTTTGGCCTTTTTTTTTATTTGGCTAGTGTTAGTAAGAGGAAAACATTTTAAGTCAACGAATTACGTGTTGTGACATCAGTGCACTAAACACAGACACATAAACAACTTTTCATTAATTCTTAAATACAGCCAACTTAGCATATATACAAATGATGTGTGTGTGTGTGTGTGTGTGTGTGTGTGTGTGCGCGCACGCATACTGGGGCCTGAAACCAGAGCCTGGACTCTTGATTTCACTTTATCTTAGCTTTTTTTTTTTGCTCAAAGATGGTGCTCTACCATGTAGGCCACAGATCCAATTCTCACTTTTTTTTGCTGATTAATTGTAAATAAGAGATTTATGGACTTTCTTGCCCCACTGGCTTCAAACTGGAATTCTCAATTCTCAACCTCCTGAGTAGCTAGGCTTACAAATGTGAGCCAGTAGCACCTGGCTTCACATATAAAAACCTTTATAACCTCCATCTTCTACATGCTTTTATTTATTTTGTCAGTCCTGGCTTGAACTCAGGGCTTGAGCATTGTTCTTGGACTTTCTCAAGTCTAGAGCTCTACCACTTGAGCCACAGCACCACTTCCGTTTTTTTTTTTTTTCTATGTATGTGGTTATGGAAGAATTGAACCCGGGTCTTCGTACATGCTAGGCAAGCACTCTACCACTAGGCCAAACTCCGGGCCCATTCTATATGTTTTTAAAGACCCACTTACACCTTGTACAATATTTTTTAACTTTTCAATTCCTTTATCCTTGCTTACATTTTCAATTGGGAACACATTTTAGGATAAAACTTACTTTTCTTTTTTGCCAGTCCTGGGGTTTGACCTCAGTGCCTGAGCCCTGTCTTTGGACTTTCTCAAGCCTAGAGCTCTACCACTTGAGCCACAGCACGACTTCCGGGTTTTTCTAGGTATAGTACCCAGGAATGGAACCCAGGTCTTTATGTATGCTAGGCTAGCACTCTACCACTTGGCCAAACTCCTGGCCTAAAACTTTTTAAAAAGACTTTCTAACTGGGCACCGGTGGCTCACACCTGTAATCCTAGCTACACAGGAGGCTGAGATCTAAGGATCTTGGTTCAAAAAGAGCCCAGGAACAAAAGTCTATGTGGCTTTTTTTTCTTTTTAGACAAATTAGGCCTTATTAAAAAATTAAATTTTGTATTTCAAATGATAGTATAAAGAAAGCAGAAAAGACTATACAGAAAGTAGTATGAAATGCTTTTCAAACATAAGACATTCCAACAGGGGTGAAAGGAAAAAGACCAGAAACCAAAAACCGGGCAGGGGTCTAAAAGGAATATTTTCTAAAAATAAACATCTTTAGTTTGATTGGTCATTAGAGACATACAAGTCAAAAGAAGGTTGCCACACTTTACACCCACTGGGATGGCTAAAATGACAGGAAATTAAAAGTGTCTTCATGGGAATGGGAAATAAACATGACAAGGGGTATCAATGTTCAAGAAGTAATGAGAAGTCGAGTGTGGTGGTTCACGCCTGTAATCCTAGCTACACAGGAGGCTGAGATCTGAGGATCAAGGTTCAAAGCCAGCTGGGGCACAAAAGGACCTGAGACTCTTATCTCCAGTTAACCTCTACAAAACAGGAATTGGAGTTCAAACCCCATGACCAACAAAATAAATGAATGAATGAATGAATGAATGAATGAATGTAATATACCCACTACCTAACGAATGTGACTATAACCCCTCTATATGTTACCTGATAATAAAATGCAATAATTAAATGAAGTAAGCTGTGTGACTCTTTTCTCCAATAAGCCACCAGAAAACCCGAAGTGGCACTGTGTCTCAACTAGAGTGTTAGCCTTGAGCTACTTTCTCTTCTCTTCCACCAACATTTGCTCTAAGTTTCCTTTCCAAAAACATATATATATATATATATATATATATGTATATATTGGCTGTCGTGGGGCTTAGAACCTTGAGACTGGGTGCTGTCCCTGAGCTCTTCATCTCAAGGCTACCACCCTACCCCTTGAACCACAGCCTCACTTTCCATTTTCTAGTGGTTAATTGGGGATAAGAGTCTGTTCTTTACTACCTGGGCTGGCTTTGAACAGCAATCCTCAGATCTCCTGAGTAGCTAGGATTACAGATGTGAGCCACCGTGCCCAGCTTGCAAAAAGTACATTCTTAAACTTTAAAATATCTTTGTTACTTGAGAAAAACCTCTTTCATGGCATTCTTTTTTGTCCTCTTTTTATTTATTTTAGAGTGATTTTACAAATTTTTTGAATTTAGATAAATTCTTTTCCGTATAAAACAAAATACTCTTAGTACAATTTTAAAAAAGTATAGCAAAGAAAACAATCTCAAATTTTCCTAGGTAAGAATTTAAGAAAGCATATTTGTCCCAAAATAATCCAAATACCTCTGTCCAATAAGAAATTTGGGAGTTTTGTCAAACAGGAAATCTTTGAGAGAAAATATCTTAAAGTTAGAAGAGCAGTAAATGTTTTTGATAATTTTAGTTGTTATCTTACAGCTTTATTTAGAAAAAGACCCAGGGAAATAAGTTCAGGCAGAATATTGGGCCCTGCTATCTATTAAAATTACATTTTTAGCCACATTGAAAGACACTGGAATTTCCTCATGGATCCTGGAAGGTGACCAGTTGGGGCTCAAATAGTAAGTATTTTTTTTCATCTCAGAGATAATATTTAAATTACTTTTCTACTTAATTTGTTTCTGGGTAGAAACTGTCCTTTTTTCTTTTTTAATCATTGCAGATTATTTTTAACTATCCTACTATTACCTTTAGTCGTACAAAGGGTTACTGTTCAACCAATCTGTTTATGTATACAATGCATTTTGATTGACATCACTCTTTTATCATTGTCTCAGATCCCTCCCAGCCCAACCCTTCCCTCGATTTTCCTAGTGTTGTAGAATATGCATTGAATATTATGATTGCATCCTCCCCACTCCTTTCTTCTTTTATCTATCTTCCTTCCCTTGACCTTTAGTCCCCTAGAAATGCCATTTTGGAGGTGGATGGCTTCTCTCACTTTCTACAATGTTTTCATTGTGGGAGAAAGAATGCTGCCACCAAGGCAAACAGATTTAGAGACAGAAAGGCCCCAAAGATGAATGCTGTTTCTCACTTTGTGACATTCAACTCCTGGCTCAGCCTTACCAGTTTCTGTCCCTGGGAAGGGACGGTGGACAAAGAGTTCCTTCTGTTTCCCCATTGCCACACAAAGTCACAGATCCTTGAAGTCCACTTTTGAAAAGCATTTCAGAGTCTCTCACAAAAAAGCAAAGTTTCACAAGGTTCAAGTTTTAGCAAGGGCTTATTTTAGTAAAACAGAATTAAAGTGAGGAGAAGTAGAGAGAAGGGAGAAACATTTCCTGCTCCCTATTCAAAAAAATGTGTGTTATGGACTCCCATAACATATATTTATATCACTTTTTGACTAATGGACACTTAAAGTTGATTCTGTCTCTTGGCAATTATGAATAGTCTCACCCGCTAATACGAGAGTGTAGCTATCACTTTGACATACTGATTTATTTCCTTTGGATATAATCTGTAGTGAAATTGCTGGCTCACATGGTAGTTCTACTTTTTATGAAGAACTTCCACACAGGTACCATAATAGCTGTACTAATTTACAATCCTACTGTCAGTGAAGAAATGTTCTTCTTTTCTCCATATCCTTGTCAGTTTTTATCAGTTCCATCTCTTTGATTACAGACAATTTTTTAACCTGAGCTGACATGGTACTGCATATAATTTGGCAATGTTGTAATGCAATCCTTCTTCAGTTTGAATGACTAGTGAGCACATTTTTTTCTTGTAACTATTGATCTATTTTTGTTTTCTTTTCAGCAATGTATTTTGCCCATTTTAAAAAATCACTTCTTTTCTATTGAATGGTTTGTTTTCTTTGCATGTTTGAGATATGAGCCCTATGAGATATTCTCTGTGCAAAGGTATTCTCTCTTCTGTAGATTGTCTCTTAATCTGTTGACTGTACAGAGATTTCTAGCCATCTCATCTATTTTTGGTTTTATTGTATGTGCTTTTGAAGCTTCTTAGTCCTTGCCCGAATGGACATCATAAAATATCCCCCTGGTTTCCTCCCAGTAACTGTGATGGGTTTGCTCCATTGTGTTCTAACCTAGTTCTTCTGACAGCATGAAACCATTTTGATTGCTAATGCTTCATACAGTTCTACCTATCACAGCAATGGCTTTTGTCATACATACTTGGTTATCCATTTTGGAATCTAGAAATCCAAGTTCATTAGGAATCGAGAAAACTTAGTTGTTAATTCTTGGCAATTTCCTTTTCCTATGATTTCCATTTGTTAGGTTTTCATTACTTTACCCTATTACTTTTCCATTACTTTGTCTTTTTGTTCTGCATTTTGGAAACCTTTCTCAACCTTATCTCCAAAACATCCTACTCAACTCTTTAAAATAGTGCTATACTAATTTTTAAGGTCAAAGGGATATTTAAAAATTCCTTCTAATCTTATGCATATAATAGTTCTATTTCTTTTGTGATAGTGTCTGCACCTGTACTTCTGGCTCATGCCTGTACTCCTAGCTACTCAGGAGAGAGATCGGAGGAGCACAGTTCAAAGTTAGACTCTTATATTCCATTACACTGCAAAAAGTCAGAAGTGTTGCTATTGCTCAAGTGATAGTTCACCACCAGTCCTGAGTAAAAAAGCTAAGGAATAGCACCCAGGCCATAAATTTGAGCCTTAATACAAGTACAGACACATACACACACCAATTGTTTTCTTCATTGTTCCTATTTTTGAAGTTTTATGAATTTTATCTATATGTTCAAGATTATTTTTCTTAAAATATTATAATATATTTTGTGGTCTTTGGCTTTATTTCGTATTTAATATAGTGAAGCAAAATAAATATTAGGTGTGTGTGTGTGTGTGTGTGTTTATCTTTAGGAGCAGATGATTGTCACCAATGAAATTCACTAGTGAATCTTTGTCATTATTTTTAGTCATTAATCTCATATTGGTTTGGAGGTAGAAACCTGACTATCATATTTATAGGAATTCATTATAAAGTTCTTAAACTAGTTTATAAAAGTATGGTCTTAGACTTGAGGCCTTCCAAGATGCTTTCAGAGTTGAAACTATTTCATAATAGCATTGAGTCAACTTGCATTTTCATTGTGCTGGTATTCGCATTGTTGTTACAAATAAAACTGTTGCGTGTGCATGGTCATAAAGGAAATGCAAATAAAAACAACCCTAAGATACCACCTTCCCCCAACAAGAATGGCCAAGATTTTGAACCCAGACAATGACAGTTGTTGGCAGGGTTGTGGAGAAAAAGGAACCCTATTACACTGCTGGTGGGAATGCAGACTAGTTCAGCCACTCTGGAAAGCAGTGTGGAGGTTTCTTAAAGAACTGAAAATAGACCTTCCCTATGATCCCGCCATACCACTTCTGGGCATCTATCCTAAACATCATGACCCAAGATATTATAAAGACACCTGCTCAGCTATGTTCATCTCTGCACTATTCAAAATAGCCAGGTGATGGAAACAATGCAGATGCCCTACTGCAGATGAATGGATACAGAAAATGTGGTATATATAGACAATGGAATTCTACATAGCCAACAGACAAGATAAAATAATGGCATTCGCAGGGAAGTGGATGAACCTAGAGCGAATCATGTTGAGTGAGACAAGTCAAGACCTAAGGAACAAAAGGCGCATGGTATCCCTAATATGTGGCTATTAAATCCAAAGAGTACAAGAGCGAGGACTCAATAACTGCATACCCAAAGCTATGGACATGGTAATGGAAATATAAACATAACTATATAGACATAAAAACCTATGACTCTATAGACATAATGTTTTATTTCTTAAATTAATATGTTTCTATGACATACAAGCCCTTAGCCTAAATACCTTAGTTCTAAATAGTAAGTCCCAGTGATTGTAAATAGAGATTCCTTCCTTGAACATTTGTTTGTAAAACTTGTCATTTAAAATATGATGTAAAAATCAACATTAATAAATTCTTTAAAAAAAACTGTTACGTGTGTCAACACTAATCAACTCAGTTGGTTTGCTAAAACTTTAAGAGTGCCAGTCTTCCTGTCAATTTTTTGTTTTTGAAAATACAATTGCATGCCATGAAAATGTACTTGTTATCTTGAATTGATAGTTATTTTTTCCAATCATAGTTTGTGTGAGATAAATATTGACACATATAGTGAACACAAACAAATTGTCTCTAAGATCTTCTAAGTCCTTAGGGGTTTTTTTGTATTTTAAAAAATGTTTGTTATCTTTATTGAAAAGGTGATGAATAGGGAACTTACAGTTACTTAAGTAATGTAATAATTACATCTGTTTTTAAAAAATGCATTTTGGGGGATTGGTCATAGGGCTTGTACTCTGGGCCTGAGTGTTGTCCCTGAGCTCTTCAGCTACCCCTTGAACCTCACCCCTACCACTTAAGCCACAGTGCCACTTCCTGTTTTTCTTGTGGTTAACTGGAGATAAAAGTCACACAGACTTCTGTGGTCCAGCTGGCTTTAAACTACAGTCCTCAGATCTCAGCCTCTCCTAGTAGCTAGGATTACAGGGGTAAACCACTCGTGCCTGGCAACAATGTATTCTTTTTTTTAACTGGCATTAATTAGTTTGTTCAACCAGTACTTTAATCAGATTACATACTCTTACTGTTTCCATTTCTCCTACCACCTCTAAGAGTCCCACAATTACAAACACATTCCTTCTACAAATATGTACACATAAACACACAAATGTATACATGTATATATGGTGTGTCTATACATATATTTAAACACCTATATACATAAGCACATACAAGATTACACATATTAGAATATGAAGTTTCATATAATTATATAACACAAATTTTACATATGAACTTTCATGATCTTGCATACAGCGTGTTTTACTGTATCAGTTCCTCTTTTGGCTCTAGCACCTACATGTGAAATGAAGCAGTCACCCTTCGTCCTTCTGCACCTTGCTTACTTGGAGTCACATGTTCTCCAGTTCAACTCATTTCTCTGAAGGTGACAGGATGTCATTCATTTTTTTTGTCAGTTGTGAGACTTGAACTCTGGGCCTGGTGGTTGTACCTGAGCTCTTCTGCTCAAGACTACCGCTCTACCCATTGAGCCACAGCCCCACTTCCAGATTTCTGGTGATTAATTGGAGATAAGAGTCTCATGGACTTTTTAGTGCCCGGACTGGTTTTGGAGTGATTCAATTTTTTGAGCTGTTGATATATTTTAGTTATGAGTCATTTATCTGTTGTATGGTTAGTGAAGATCTTCTCCCACTCTGTGGGCTTTCTAGTTAATTTGCTAGCTATGTCTTTTGCCATACAGAAGCTCTGCAGTTTAATGCAGTCCCACTTATCCAGACTTTCTTTGATTTGTTGTGTTTCTGGGTCCTTATTAAGAAAGTTTCGACCTGTGCCAAGGAGACCTAGTGTATTCCTTCTTGTAAAGTTTTCAGTGTATCTGCTTTTACCTCGAGGTCTTTGATCCATTTGGAGTTAATCCTGGTGCAGGGTGATAAAGAAGGATCCAACTTTAGTTTTCTGCAGGTGCTTAACCAATTTCATTCTTCTTTACTCAACTGTATATATGTATATATGTTCCACATTTTCTTGATCCTTTCAGCAATTGCAAGGCATCTGGTCATCTAGGCTGTGTCCACTGCTTAGCTATTGTGAATAGTACAGCCACAAACCCAGTGTGCCTTTATTGTATTATGACATATTCCATCAGGTATATGCCCAGGAATGTAGAGCTAGATTGTACAGTAGTTCTGTTTTTAGTTTTCTGAGAAATTTCTATACTGATTTCCACAGTGCTTGTTCTATATTTGTGTGTGTGTGTGTGTGTGTGTGTGTGTGTGTGTGTGTGTGTGCGTGCCAGTCCTAGCACTTGAACTTGGGGCCTGAGTGTTTTGACTGACCTTCCCTCCTTCCTCCTTTCCTTTCCTTTCCCCTTTCCCTCCTCTCCCTCCCCCATTTCTTTCTTTCTGAAAGTTAGTGTGTTCCCACTTGTGCTGCATCTCCACTCCTGGCTCTTTAGTAGTTTATCAGAGATGAGTCTCACAAAGTTCCCTGCATAAGGTGGCTTTGAACCATGATCCTCAGAGCTTGGTTTCCTAAATAGCTAAGATTACACTTGACTGGCTTTCCTATTTTACATTCCCACTAACAGTATATAAGCTTCCTTTCCCCTGCTGCTTAATCAGTATTTATTATTTGTGTTCTTGTTGATAGTCATTCTAGAATGAGATGAAATCTTGACATTGGGTTGATTTGCGGCTAAGATTGCTGAATATATTCTGTCTTGCATTTATTGGCCATTTGTATTTCTTTCAATAATAGCTCAGTTCTTTTACCTCCTTAGTTGCTGATTCTTTGAGAGTTTAGATTGAGCTCTCTGGTTATTAATCCCTTGACAGATATACAGCTGACAAGGATTTTCTCCCATGCCTTAGAAGGCCTTATCCATCTAGTGACTATCTCCTTCGTTATGCAGAATCCTTTGAATTTGATGCAATCTCATTTATCAATCCTTTTTCATATATGTTGAACTACTGGAGATCTATTTGGGAAGTTTCTACTTATTCTGATATAAATTTTCCAGGTTTTATATTAAGTACTTTGACCCACCTTGGACTGATATAGAGTGAGAGAAAGTGGTCAAGTTTCAGCCTTTGCACATGAATACCCATTTTTTTCCAGCACCATTTGTTTATGAGAATCTATTTTTTCCAATGTATGTTTTCTGTTCCAATGTAAAATTCGGATGTGTGTGATTGGGCTAATGTATTTCAAAGGTTTTGTTCTGTCCCATTGGTTTTCAGGTTCGGTTTCATGCCAGTACCACTATATTTTTGCTACTTTGTCTCTGTAGTATAATTTGAAATCTGTTATTGGGACACCTCCAGCAATTTTTCCCCTCAAGATAACTTTAGCTATTCAGGGTCTTTTGTGCTTCTATTCCATTTCTGTGAAGAATGACATTGGTATTTTAATGAAGATTCCTTTGAATCCATAGATTACTTCTGATAGTATAGCTATTTTCACAATATTAATCCTTCCAGTGTACATTTCAATTTCCTTCTCCAGGAGTTCATACTTTTCATTCTCTAGTATTTCATTTATTTTTAGGCTATTGTGAATAGAATTTTTCTCCTAATTTCTTTCTCAATATGTTTACTGTCGGTATACAGAAAACTGTTAGGTGTTTTGTATGTTGATTTTGTACACTGCTAAACTGTTGAATGTGTTTATCAGATCTCAAAGCTTTTGAGTGGAATCTTTAGGTTCCCCTCATCATAGGAGCCTTTCATCACAGAGATAATTTGTCTTTTACCTTCTCTATTGAGATCATCAAGATTCTTAAGATGTGGACTGATGTTGAGGTCAACATGTTTTTCTTTTGTTTGTTTGTTTTTGCTTGTCCTGGGGACTGAACTCAGGGCATGGGCGCTGTCCTCGAGCTTTCTCAAGGTTAGCTACTCCTTGAGCCATCGCACCACTTCCAGCTTTTTCTGATATGGTACCAAGGACTTGAACCCAGGGTTTCGTGCATGCTAGGTGAGCACTCTAACACTAGACTACACTCTGGGCTCTTAAGAAAATTTTATATAGGCAATTAGCTACCCTCTTCACATATCACAATTTCCATGTGCTCCATGCTACCCCCTATTACATCTAATAATGGTAGAATTTCCTCTTACCTGGAGGGATGTAAGAGGCTAAATTTCCTCCATACAGATTGCTAGTCACCCCATCTTCCTTGCTGCCTGAGGCCGCCTGCTTTTTACTGTGTTCCTACAGGCAGACACCTAGGTTCTGGTTTTTTCATTCTGCGTAATCAGTTACTACTCATTTTACCATCATTTCAACATAGCAGTTACATGTGTTGATTTTTCTCTCATCTCTTTTGCATTCCTTTAATGACACGTGTTTAGAGATTTTTTTTTTTACTGAAAGATTTTAACACTGATTTTTACATCACATTTCAAATGTCAGGTTTAACAAACAAGTATTCAAGAAGGGAATCTCTACATGCAATCACTGACCGTCTCAATAACCTTAGGTACCAGAATATTGAGTCATCGCTCTTGTACTATTTGGATCTAATATCCACATATCAAGGAGACCATGTGTCTTTTGTCCTTTGGTCTTGACTTACCTTGCTCAGACATGATTTGCTCTAATTTCATCCCCATCCCAGCGAATGCCATTATTTATCTTGTCTGTTGGCTGTGTAGAATTCCACTGTATATATGTACCACATTTTTGTATCCATTGATCTGCAGTGGGACATCTGGGTCGTTTCCATCGCTTGGCTATTGTGAATAGTGCAGTGATTGTGTTCAGAGATTTTTTTCTTGGAAAGATACTTCATTTATTTATTTGCCTATATTTGTATATATGTAAATATATATGTATACACACATATAGACACATAGCCAACATATACATAAATGCAAGCATGTATACACCCATGATCTCATTGGTGTAGTGCTCTGGACATGTATGCACACACATTCCCTTTATTGTGTTCATGGAACACAGAGCAAGTATGGGCCTTTGTTCTTCACCCCCCATCTTCCGCCAGGTGCTTGGAGGGCAGACAAGACCCGAGAGCGGGAGGAGGCCTAGGATGGAAGAGGCGGGGTTCACCAACAGGCAGGGCACTTCTGCGCCTGGTCCTTCTTCCTCTGCTGGGCTTGGTTCCCGCCACCTGTCCAGGGAGCATGAGGCCCTGGCCGCCAGGGCTCCTCATTCGTAGGCAGGCAGACCCAAGAGCTCAGGCCGGAGGTCCCAGGGGGAACCTGGCACCAGGGTGGCCTTGGTGGTCAGCCTGCCGCTCCTCATGCGGGTCCTGTGCCAGCACGAGGAACTCCTGAGTCTGCTTGTCTTCCCGTCACCACCACCCTCACTTCCCACGTGCAGTCCCAGCCATAGCTACTGTAGATGTCCTGGAACACCACCACCGAGTACAGGTGTTCTGTGTTCAGCAGGGGTTCCAGGGAGGGGAACAGGGGCTAAAGGGGGAAGGGAGAAGCCAGGGCGCATGCGCTGCTGCCCAAGGCGCATGCGTGTGCCTCTGTGCACATGTGCACTCCACCCACCCACTGGGCTTCCCATCTAAGTACCTTTAGTTCTCGCTTCTGTCACACGCCTGGAGATATAGCAGTAGAGGCACAGGTGTGAAAATAAGTGCACCACGTGTTGATTTGGGTATATGTGACAACATGGAAGGTAGTGATTGCTGTCTATTTGGAATAGGTTAAGTTCATTAAAAAAATCAACTGAAGAAGGAAGAATCTCAAAAAAACTGAAAAATCATCATATTTAGAACACCAGTTATGTATTTTTCAGATAGACAATCTTCATTTTTCCTCTTATTTAATTCCATAGAAATAATCAACAAAAGTCTTGGAATTCTTTGGGGAAATGGCCCTGTTACACAAAGTAGACATTTCTCAGATGTTGATGTTCAGGACAGACCTAGCTGCATTGTCCATCTAACCAGTGGCTAGACTAACTAAAATGGCTTCTTCCACTCTGAGTTTATTTTATATGCAGATTCTAATATATAAAAGGTAGTGCTATTTGGAAAGGGATATATAGACCTTACATACTTAAATTTAGTTAATAAGTAGATTGCACTATTATTAGGGTATTTCTAAAGTGTTATCATGAATATACTGACCAAGAACACTACCCTAGAAGCACTTAATGGATTTGCTACTCCTTGACTCACTGCATTCCTTGAAGTCAAGGAAAAGTCAGTTATGTGAAACCACAACATAAAATAAAAATTAGATTTAAGAATTATTTATTTCCCACATGTAAACACCTAAGTGAAATTGTAAGAGGAGAGACAGGAATTTCTTGATTTTGACACTAGTAGTTATGAAAAAACAGACAGCAGAGGAAGTAGATTAAGCTGATTTTTCTCTTGGAGAATAAGAATTAGCTATTAGGGATGATCTTTCTATGTTAGCAATGAAAACTCACCAAAGTCTGAATATTATATAAACTAAAATTTGGAATAAATATTGAAAATAATATTTTCCAGCATCAGCATTTACTAGATGAAGAAATGAAGATATGTAAATGTAGATGAAATGGTTCAAGACCACACTCTGAGTTACTAGTGGATATCGTTCAATTAGATGGGTCAATTTGTATGTACAATGCATGTTGAACATTCTCTCACCCATCTCAAGTTTCCTACTTCACATATGTACATTGAGTAATAACACTCAATTCACTTATTTACTTGATTCACCCAGCACTCCTCTCCTTGTTCAGCCACCTCCCTTCTAGCTTGCCCCTGTTTTGTATTGTCTCCAAACCAAATTTTAAGTGAAATAGTAATACCAATGAAAATAATAATGTGTGATATTTGATCATTTATGGGATACTTGATGTTAAACGTCTTGCACCTAGCATGTTGATTCAATATCGCTGCATGTCAGTGTAATTTTATACCCTTTGTGCAGATGAGTGAAACTGAACACTGAGAGGTTAGGTGGCTTGTCCTAGATTACAGGATTAATAAAAAGACTAAGGGTTGAACTGAGAAGTCTGACCACTCTCCCTTGGTGCAAAGGCAAAGACCATTTTCATATCTGCCTATTTTCTCTACCCTGCATGATGGGCTCTCAAAGATGGATACACACACACACACACACACACACACACACACACACACACACACCCTCATAATTCAACATTTGTCTGGCAAGACAAAAAGAATGCAAGGAAGAATGTTGGCCTACATTATCCCATCCAGCAATCCCAGGATCTCTTTCCAGCAGTCATGAACCATTTTCACCTTCAGAGTTAATAATTGAAGGACATAGTTTTTAGGAGTTCTACTTCTTCAAGTACTAAACCCATCAGAAACTAGATAGCAACAATATTTGGAATTAAACTTCACCTAAATGTCTACGTATAACACATAAGATGTTGATGCTCTCTATCCTCAAGTGGCCCTAGCATAGCAGTAAAGTGACACCAGGCTAGACTATTATGACAGCCCAGGTGTTTCTATTCTAGGAGAAGGTGTGAAGAATCACTTGATTAAGGGGTGAAATATGACAGTGATCTTTGCCCCTGCTGGTTTGGTTTTTCCTGCATTTCTAGTAGCTTTTGACAATTATTTGTGGAATGTGGAAATACTGACATCTGACTCATTCTTAAACTCTATTTCCCTGTTAATCAATTCATGCTTCAACTCCTATAGATAACTCCTTTGTTAAAGAAAACCAATGCTATGAACAACTGTTCTCAGAGATATTTGTGAACAGTGTTTCTTCAATCATTGACTTCGTTAGGCCATTAGTACTGGCTTCTCTTTGCCTTTAAGACTACTATAGACGTCTTATGTTCATTGCAGTACTATTTACCATAGCAAAGATGTAGAACCAACCTAGATGCCCCTCAGTTGATGAGTGGATCAACAAGATGTATTTATACACAATGGAATTCTATGCTGCTCTCAGAAAGAACGACATTACTCCATTTCGAAGGAAATCGAAAGACTTAGAAAAAATCATATTAAGTGAAGTAAGCCAGATTCAAAGGAACATAGGCTCAGTGGTTTCCCTCATTTGTCATAATCAGTAGAAACCTTGGGCTCTTCATTTTAGTGAATAAAGACTGTAAATGATATAAAAATAATTAATGAATAGTAAATTAGAATGGCAATTACAATTAAAAATTAACATTCAGGAGTGGTATAAAAATCAGTTATATTAGGGTATGGGGGGGATCCAATACATGCTGATAAAATAGAATATGCAGAGTTGGTAATGGTGAGGAAGCAAAATTAAAGACTTGAAGGAAAAGATAATATCAGCAGACAGATATTCAGAGAAGGTTTCCAGGCTGTGGAACCTGCTAGGACAAAGGCCAGCCTTCAGGAGTGTCCAAAGGCTGGAAGGTTAGTAGCTCATGTGGTCTGAACAAATGAAGGTAAGCAGAAGATAAAACCAGAGCGTAATATGTGGTGGAGCAATATGCATCCCTCTTAAGCCATGATAAGGATTGATCTTTACATCTGATCTGAATACAAAGTCACTAGATGGTTTTGATTAGTAGAGGAACTTAGTCTGACCACATATGAACTGGAACATTCTGTCAGCCATATTGCAAATAGATTTATAGGATCGGAATATCAATTAGGAGACTTTTGAAACGAGGAGGACAGTGACAATGATGAAGAGTCATGGGGATAATTAAACAATTTATATTTTATAATTGTATTTATAAGTTTATGTTGAAAGCACAAAGAAATGAAACCAACCTTCTAAGCAATAAAGTGAATATATAGCAAATTGGGAATTAAACAAAAGTACTGCAGGCTCGGAGAATACTTTGATACATAACATAATCTAGACCATTAACAGAGATGGTAAGAAAGTAGGCATCAGCTAGCAAAAGACAGAATGTTCTAATAATTTTACCTTTAAGGCAGTGACTTTCCCTGACTGGAAGGGTATATAAAAGTAGAAAGCAATTTGTCTGTGATGTCTGAGAGAGTTCTTAATACATCGCAAAGGCAAAGATTTAATGAAATGACTTTTAGATCTCTTCTAATGCTCAGATCCTATAATTCCCAAATATAGAGTGGTACCGTTTATACTGTTTATCCATAGACGACTTAAGTAACTATTATTATTTCAAAATATATTTACAGAAGACAGTAGATTCAGGGGGAACTCACTGAAACTCCTTACAAAGGCTAAATCAAGGGTCATCTTAAATACTGGGAAATACTTAGGAGTGGTGGAGCAAGGTCAAGGGAGGGAGATTAGATGAATGCAGAGCAGGCTGCTGGGCATGCAGTCAGAAATACAATGCATATTCTAAACATGAAGGAAAATAGTGGGAGGAGTGGGTTGGGATAGATGAGGAAGAATGGTGAAAGCGGTGACATTGACCAAGACACACTGTGTTGAGAAACTGCTTTGCTGAATGGCAAAACTCCTTTGTACAATTACTTGAAGAAAATAATTTAAAAGAAAAACATATTTCCTTGTTTTGCCTTTATCTAGGTTACCAAAGAATAAATTCAACATAACTGACAAATGTGTTTTAAATCAAAATAATCTCCTGATATTGTCATTTTTAATACAGAATTTGAAAATGGGTGCATTTCACAAGGAATTGCTCTTTCCTCCAGGAGGTAGGTGAATAAAGAAAGGATAGGAGGGGCCAGGAATTTGGCCTAGTGGTAGAGTGCTTGCCTAGCATGCACGAAGGCCCAGGTTCGATTCCTTGGTACCACATAACATAGAAAAAAGCTGGAAGTGGTGCTGAAGCTCAAGTGGTAGAGCTCTAGCCTTGAGAAAGTCCAAGGACAGTGCTCAGGCCCTGAGCTCAAGCCCAGGACTGGCAAAAAAAAAAAAAAGAAAGAAAAGAAAAGATAGGAGAACGGAATGGGTCATGAGACTTAGTGTATATGCTACATACATTAAGAAAACCCAGGGAAGGAATATGGCTGGGAAAGATGGGGGAGAATGGTGAAAGGAGGGCATTGTATTCATGTAATACTTTGTTAAATGACAATTATTTAAAATTAATTAAGGATAACAATAGAATAATAAAAAAACCTTTTCATCTTATGTCTGGAGACACTATACTCTGTACATGTTGTTGGCAAGGTATTACATGTGTTTCTGTTTATGGAAAGTCTATGGTTTTGTTCTTGTTATAGAATCCATTTGCTAGGCAGTGATCCAAAGTATGACTTCATCTATCTATCTATCTATCTATCTATCTATCTATCTATCTATCTATATTTCAATAATCTTTACTCCAGTTTCACAGTAGTCTGAATAAACTCCTACTGGATGTGGGGCAAGTTCATTGGATCTGTCAATCATTTAGTGGAACAGGAAACACAGAAATGAGAACAACTTTTCAGGATTCTTCTCATTGTACTGAGGAAAGATTGGAGGACTAAATAAATGAATGTAGATTAGCAGAGTGAAAAGATGAGAGAACAAAATGATGTTGAACTGGATCCTGACAACTAAGAAAGCTATGCCAAGGACCTGTTTGAAAGGAAGGGCTTCTGAAATTCAACTTGTCTCTGGACATAGAAAATTGAAGTTGTTTTTTTTTAACCTGAATTCTTTACCTGAATTTGAGTATTTCTGGAGTGTTAATGGTAGTCTTTCTAAAGAAGGAAATCTAAACCCCCATCCAAGGACCAATATGAATCCTACTTGTAGAATAAAGTCTGAAGTCATATCCCTGTTGGATTAGTTGTGTTCTTAAAATATAAAACGCAGCCGGGCTCAGTGGCTCATGTCTGTAATCCTAGCTACTCAGGAGGCTGAGATCTGGGGATTGTGGTTCAAAGCCAGCCCGGGCACTAAAAAGTTCATGAAACTCTTATTTCCAATTAACCGGAAGTGGCACTGTTGCTCAAAGGGTAGAGTGGTAGCCTTGAGCTGAAGAGTTCAGGAAGAGTACCCAGGCCCAGAATTTAACCCTCATGACATATATATATATATATATATATATATACACACATATATATATTAACCTTACTTTTGCATTTACATGTATGTGTGTGTGTGTGTGTGTGTGTGTGTGTGTGTATTTTCATCATGCAAATATGCCAAGACCCAACACAGAGAGCCATTAGTTTCTTGAGGTAATTTACCAGCCTGCTGTAGAGCCCAAGTTCAGATGGTAATTGTGACTTCTTGTCATTTGGGACTGGTTGAATGGCATATCAAAGGAAGGGAATCTCAAATAAGTTATCTAAATTTAGTAAAGAAACCTCTTCTCCCTGGTGGGTTGGCTTTGTATTTCTATTGGAGCACCACAGATAATAGATAACAGCAAGGAATTCAGGTCTGAGGCTTTAGTTTTGCAAAAGCTATGGCTTTCTTTTAAGTTTTGTTTGATATTGACAACTAATGTCTAAGCTAAGAACTAAGACTGTATCCTTATTACCTCTTGCAATATAAAAATTGTACTTCTACTTGGATTCCTGTTCTTTGATTCCTGATAGAATTTTAATGAGCATTCCTCCTGGTTTTTTTTCCCCCCGTATGTACCCTGTAACCTATTACTCTCTTAGAATGTTAGGTCAACTTTTATAATTCCCAAAAATTAGTTGTGGAAAAAGTTTTTTTTTGTAAATGTGAACATGTAGAGAACTAGCACCCCCTAGTGTATTAAAAACCCCAAAGATCTGATCTGACATTAATAAGCTAATAAAAGCAGAAATGTGTCCCAATAAACAAGACGTATGCTTCTTCCACCTGCCTTATAACATATTTAGACAAAGAAATCATTTTTAAAGATAAGAGAAATGCTAAAATCAAATCAAAAGGAGATCACATTTTGAATATTAAACTGAAATTAGAAAACCACCATTGGCCTGTGAACCACTGAACTTTTAGTTTAAGGCTGCAAAACAAACCAGAGTGGTTAGGGATTCTGTTGCTAGTTTTCTCGATTGCTTCTCTTTTGGAGATTTCAGCCACATACTTAATGACTTAGGGAAGCCTGTGAAACTAAGTGTTTAGGATTTCTCTTCTTTGTTATACTCGTGTGTTGTCTAATAAAACTGTAAACTGAAAATTACAGCTTCATTCCAGAGAGTGAGAAGACTTATTCCAACAGATGGCATCAAAACACCGGTCTAAACTGTATGATCGCTGATTGGTAATTGCATCTGTAAAACAATCCTTTTAAACAGAGTAATGCATTTTATCATACAGATTACAGTCCTATGCTTTCTGGTTTCTCAATGTGTGTTAACATTTTCCGTTCCAATGTAAGACTTAGTATTTGCCTAATTATCAAATTAAACAACAGAACAACAGTACTCAATCATTTTTTAGGGAACATTCACAAGGGAGATAAGAAACTACTAATCACATTTTTAGGGCATATTATTTGAGAAATGTTTTAGCTCTTATTAGGTCTATATAAAGCAGGAAGAATGGGATAAACATCACATTAAAACAGGACTGTTTATGAAACACATCTCCAGCCTAAGCCTATACTATATTTTAAATATATCTCTAAAGGTTGACAGACTGGTTTCCTTTTTATTCGTTATGGTGGGTTTTTGGTTGTTGTTTGGTTTTTGTTGTTGTTGCTATTGTGCTAGAGATTGAATGTATGGCCATATAAATTCTGGGTAAGTGTGGTACTACTTAAGCTATGCGCTAGCCCTTTTATTTTTGTAACAGTGGCATAAAGCTACGTTTGCCTGGGCTGGCTTGATCCTCTTGCTTCTGACATGTGAGTTGCTGGGAATGTAGACATATACCACTGGTTTCAAGGAAAATCTTACCAAGAATAGAAGAGCTAGAATTATGAAGACCCCCATCATTAAGACTTTTCTGTTATGTTTATGTTTATGACATTGGAAAGGTCAAACAGGCAGACTCAATTGTTTTGTTGGTCCTTCAGCCTGAGTAATTTGGAACTGGAAGCCTGATGTTTACAGAATGATTAATGCTCATGTTATCATGAGGCAGCCTTGTGGTCTACAGGCTTCCCATCAAACTCTTACCTTTATATCTAATATATTAAATATGAACGAAATTAATAGCTGACAAACTCTGTTCCTATTTCATGGCCCACCCACCGGGAACGGAAGATGAGAAAACAAGTGCACTTGATGAGCTGGAAGCAGGCACTTGTGAGTCAACTTGTGACTTTTAGGTATCTTCATCTGATACATAAGCAGCACAAAAATCATGCTTTAGAAAAGACTACTCATTGGACGTTATGAGCAATATGGATCCGAGAATAAAACCTTCAAACCAAGACCATTAACATAGCCACAAAGATTATTGGAAAGTCTATAATAAACACTTGCCCAAAGCTCATATTTTTAAATTTTAAAAAGAATTCTAACAAATTTTTGTTGTTAGGTTTAGGCCTATAACAGATTAGAAAGATAAATTACTATCAGGATGCACAAAGAGTAATATTAGATGCTTCATGCTAAAAATAGACATGTTATATTAATAAATCAGTGAAATGCAACTGCATTTGGGAAATAACATGTCTCAATAATGCCATTTAAAATGTGATCAAGGTTAATATCAGAAATATGACCTATCATGTCATGAATCCTGTGTTACTTTTTCAGCAAAAGTATAAAACCTAATATAACCATTTGAAAAGTCAGGAAAATTGAAATGCAGTCTACAAAAGCAAATGAAAAGTACTTATCAGGAATAGCAGATTCTATGACAGACAAGAAGAGACTGAGGAGGAAAGTCTAGATAATAAAGTATTAAACTCCCTGGTTCTAGGTTCTGAGTTCTGAGTCTAATCCAAAACAGAAAAGAATGGATATAAAGAAAAAGACTTGAAAATTTTAATAAAGCTTGAAGTTTAATTAATAATATTGTGCCAGGGTTAAGTCTTTGGTATGAATGATTATATTGGGGTTGCATAAGGTAACTTTACTATACTGAAGGATTTATGTAGAAAACACATGTCTTTACAATTTCAAATTAAATCTAAAACTGAGGATAATTTATTTTAACCTAAAAAAAAATCTCAGAATACAGAGTAGTTTGAGGGTATTTAAAGTTATAGGTCAAAACAACATCTTACTGATCTGCATTGTATAAAATAAATACTGAATTATTGATATTTAATACAATGAATCAAAGGAAGACATTCTCTGTATCATGTAGAACACAAATTTGAAAAGATTAAAGATATATTGTATTCAATAAAGGCCTTACGCATGCTAGGCAAGCGCTCTATCACTTCAGCCAGGCCTCTGACCTTTTTATGATGTTTTGTTTTTGAGATCAGGTCTCAAACCAGGTTGGCTCAAGCTGGCCTCAAACTCACAAACCTCCTGCCTCCACTTCCCAAGTAGTTGGGATTGCAGACATGAGCCACCATGCCTTGAAAAAAACAAAACATTAAAATATAAATGACTTGAACACTATAAATGAGTAAATTTCAACTACTCAAGAAATCTTTGGTATGAATAACTATATTAGTTATGTGTCCCTATATATTATACTGTGATGATATCTTTTCTGCCAGACACTAGAATCCTTTCTTAATCCTCTACTCAATGGTAATATATGTCAATAAAGGGAAGTGTGATATTGATAAAGAAGCATTGTACTTACAATCTGACATAAACTTTAACCCCTTTATATGCCTACTTAATAACAACAGTAATACTAAAAATGGTAGTATTCTCATGACCAATATATAGATATATTGAGGCCAATATATAAGCCTTAATTTAATACTGTAACTGATTTTGAAATCTGGGAATGAGTTCAAGAGCTTTTATTATCTGGGATTTTGAGACTGTGTATGAATGGAGAATTCAAGTGATTTCTTTTAGGGTGATCTCTAATTTCCATTTATAAAAGGAAGTGAAGTATTTGAGTATCTACTGATCAAGTACTTCAATCAAGCCATAGTCCTGTGACCCAAATCCTCATAATGTTCACATTAAAAAAAAAAAAAACTATTAGACCTTTCACCAAGATAGCCATGCAAAACACCATGATTGGAACAAAGTAGGAAAAGTTTTAGTGTGCCTTAATAATAGCTGTAGAATTGTTCTTTTTCTCAGTCAATCATATTGCAAATAAGTCCAAATTTCTTTTTAGTTATACCATTACACTTAACTAGTTGAGTGAAGTTTGTAACAAGTGTTTGTTGAACACCCACCATGTACTCATTGAGAGATGAAGTGCTATAGGATTTATAAGTATGCTCTAGTCTCCCAAGAAACTTTGTAGAGCTTTTATGGGACCTAGCAAGGTTGATGAATGAGTCTGTATATATTTAAGTACCTTGAGATTAAAGATTCCTTTTCATGTTAGATATTTCACAAACTTTATGTGATAGCTCATATGTGTTTAGCACTTGAAATTTGAAAAGTATGTTATAGCAGAAGCAAATATGCCTTTCTTTTTCTTTATATTTCTTATGCCAGTTCTAAGGCTGAGCTCATGGCCTCCCATTCTCCCTTGGCTTTCTCACTCAAGGCTGGTACTCTACCACTGAGCTACAATTCCATTCTGGCTTTTTGTTGGTTAATTGTGGATGAGTTCCATGGACTTTTCTTCTGACCAGGCTGGCTTGCAACCATGATCCTCAGATCTCAAGTTCCTGTGGAGCTACGATTACAGGTGTGAGCCACCAATGTCCAGATGCAAGCATTTAAAAAAAATTAATATGCTCTTGATTTATCACAACAGTATTTACTTATTTTTTGAAAGCAGTAGCATATGCATGTTAGTGGCATAGAAAGTAGTGATTACTTTGTAAGCACAGAGAAGCAGAGACTATGAATATTTCCCTTCTCTACTCTGTCCCATGGGGCTTGTCCATGTGCCATAAACCACTGTGCTGTAGGAATCTAACTGAAGAAGACAAATGTTGTCAAGACTCACCAGAACCTTTGGTTAAACTATTTAGGACAACATATTAAGTCTTAGAGCATGGGGAGAGCCAGAATAAACTTAAAGAAGGCCATAGAGAAGCAGAATTGAGGTAGGCAAATTGAGCCAAGTCTAGTCACAAAGGAAGACCATGCTGGGTGGCTGGGAAAAGTAAAATTGGTTTAATGAGGCACACAGAGATTATGGAGATTCTTAAAACCCAAGAAGAGGAACTAGAAATTTCCATTAAAGAGAGCACTGGACCAAGACTTAAAGGACTGGGTTGTAATCCTGGCTCTGCTAATTATTAGCCTTTGGCAAGTTAAAATTTGGCACCTCAATTGTCATCATCAGAACAACTGGGATAATAATATGTACCACTCAGGGAAGAGAGCATCTGGGAAATTCCCTAGTGGGCTTTCGGTCTATTTGGGTTGAATCTGAAATAGAGAACTATCTAAAATTATTGAGCAGGGAATCAGCATGATGAAAGTGATATATTAAAGAAGATTAGTTTGGCAGCTCTGTTTAGTTTGGATTAGAGTCAGGAAAGCCAGTGAGAGAGAGAGAGAGAGAGAGAGAGAGAGAGAGAGAGAGAGAGAGAGAGAGAGAGAGAGAGAGAGAGAGAGAGAGAGGCTATTCCAATGATCCAGAATCAAAGACTGTGGGGGGAAAAAACTGGAGGACAAAAGAAAGTTCAGATGAAAATCAATTTTTAGTTTGAGAAGGAATCAGGAATGGGATGAATCAAAAATAACTTTGAGTTTTAAATAGCAAGCGTGTGGAAGAATGGCTGAAATGATGGTATAGAAAAAGGAAATGGAAAGTAAACTGAACTGGAGAATAGAAGTCGTTACGTGAGGACAGAGTGAATGAACTGAGAAAGTCAATAATCAAGTGGTCACTGATCAATGCCGAATGTTGGGAATATGCAATTTGAGCTAAGGTGAGGTTTGTACTAGAGAAGGCAAGATAGGAATCATGAACCCTCATGATGACAACTGAGCTGTGAAATAGGTTTGTGACTTCATAGAGGAACAGCAAGGAAAGCTAGAGATCTAAGACCAAGCCTGGCCTGTGTGTCACTTTCTCTTGGGCAACTGATCACTTTAACATGATCATCCCATCATTCTGTAGCAGATCAAAGATAAAATTGAGGTTCATGTAAGTGGCCTGTCATCCTCCGCTACCCACAGAAGGCAGAAGTAGGAGGCTCACAGCCAGGAAGCTGGGCAAAAACAGACGGAAATGAGTTCTAATTACTTCATGGGAATCTTAACTGTCAATAACATTCCTGTTTGTTTTAGAATTCAAAACAGCCAAAGGTGAAGAATTGCCTCATTCTTCCCTCCTAAGAGAATGGCAGATGACTCAGTTATAGTCCCCCAGATATGATGAGTTATTCAAACAGATCCATTGCTAGGTATCATGTCGCCAACCTTGTCATCACTTACACAAATGGAATGTGCCCCATTGCTGAACTGCTGAGCTACACAATAGACATGTTGCCAGTGACACATATCTGACCTTCAGAATGTGTCTTGCTCTTTACTTCCAATACCTTCTTCAGCTCCTCTTCTTCCGTACATCTGTGAAGACCCAGCTCCTTCAGAAGCATCTGGATTCCCTAGGGAGAAAGAAGTCCATCTTCATCTGGACTCTCACTTCTGCAAAGGACTTCTTACATGCTCATGGCATTGTTTGCATGGTGTTTTTTCCCCATGTGACTGAGCTCCAGACAGCAGGAGATGTGTCTGACTCAAGGATACATCCCACACAGCCCCTGGCCTTGTCCTTTCTGTGTTGCCAAATTGAGAAGATGACTCTCTTCCCAGAAACATTTTAGTGATCCAAAAAAGCAAAACTACCAGTGGGAAGATGGCAGAGCCCTCTTTCTGAGGTAGTAACTTGAAGTGATCAGAAAGAGAAACTGGTAGCTGCTGTGGACAGTGGGAAACCCCAGAGAAAGGTAGAAGAGTTTCTTTGAGAGAACTTCTGTAGATCCCTGAATCTCTAAGGCTAGCAAAGGTTAAGGACACGAGTAGAGGCTTACTTAGTAAGTGATAAATTTTAGGAGCATGATTTATTCAGATGAACAGGCTATAAGAGGATGCACAATAGATTATAACGCCCCAGAGGGAGGCAGAGAGAAGGCATATATATATGCACACACATATTTGAAAGATTACTTTTTGTATAAAACTAGATATTGATAACACTTCCAAAATAGACTAGAAAATATGAGGGGAAAATAAAGGGATTATTTTGGAAAAGAGAGAAAAATCTATCTCAAGCTTGATTAATCAATCCCCCATATTATCAAATGAGTAATAATCTATCGCATTTGGTTACAGCTACTGAGCCTTCAATTAACGAGAGGCTGAACATTTAAATTTGATTAAGTAAGGTGACTTGTAATAATACAGGCAATTAGCCCGGGGAGTGTGCAGGTGGAGAATGAGATGGAGGAGACAATACTGTATTTTGAAAGCAGATTTTAGGGATTTTTTTTCATACAATACCTTGGTCTTTTGTAGCAATTTTCAATTTGCAATGCTCCTTAATCTTCATTATCTTATTTGAGCCTCACATTCATTCCCCTGTTGGAAAGTTAAAGAAAGCCATGCTCTCATCTGGACTTCCCGAGCTCCTACTGCTGGTAGATGGGAACATAGGTGCAGGGAGTTTAGAATTTATAGTTGTCACATCCATTGCATGTGACAATGTGTATTTGACAGAAGCTGTTTGAATGCACAGCTGCTTCCCTTTACCTTTGCAATTATGTCACATGCCATGTGATTCCATGTGCTGTTCGCATATATGTCCAAAAACAAATGAACTGTTGAGTAGCTTCTTTTTGAGTAGTCTAATGTTTCTAAGAAGGTAGCTCTGAGAGGCAGCTGTGTGAAAGTAAAGGAAGTGGGTAGAGAAGGCCAAGGAGAAAGATGGAAGATAGGCCTGGCCCATTCTATTCCATTCTCCTCAGTACCATTTTTTAAAGTTTCTTATTGTTGTGAGTTAGACTACAAAACATCTCCTGCCCTATTTCTGTCTTAACTATTCTAGAGTTCTACCCTCTAGAATTTCAAATCATGGGTATATTCAACAAAAGGAGGGAAAAATTATATGACCAGAAAAGAAACTAAAGCATGCATGGATGTACTTAAAAAATGTACTTGAAGAGATAATTGAGTTAACAGGAGGTCAATTAGTGGATCTCAATCCAATATGACTGTTGTTTCTGTAACAATAAATTTGCGCACCGACTTATGCAGAAGGAAAACTATAGAAAGATACTAAGGGAAAGCAGCAGCTATAGTGTGAATATTTTCCAGAAACAGATGTGTTGAAACTTAATAGTCAGTGTAGTAATGTTAGGGGAAGTGGTCTTTAGGAGATGGTTAAATCACAAGAACAGAGAATCATGAAACTTCCAGCTCTGTAAAAGGCTTGAGAAAACATTGAACCGCCCCCCCCCCCCCGCACCACTCCACTCTTCTGCTTTCTGTCATCTGAGCGCAGATTAACCCTTATTATTTTTTATTCAACTGTTCTTCCATTCTCTGAGAACAACTACACAGAGCCATGTATGTGGAAAGGGCCTTTACCAAATGCTTACCCTGCTGCCACCTAAATCTGGGTCTTCATAACCTCTATGACTGTGAGCAATAAATTGATGCTGTTTATAAATTTCCAAGTCTCAGGTGCTGTACATTCTAGCAGCAACAATAGACTAAGACAAGGGTCATCTCTAAAAGCACAGGAGAGTAGCCTCAGAGGAAACCAATCCTGGAGGGGGCACCTTGATCTGTAGCCCAAGCCTCCAGGAGTGTGGGGAAAAAACATTTCTGTTGTAGAAGCCACCCAGTCTGTGACACTTTATATTGCAACTCTAGAAAAATAATATATTAGGGGTTTGACGGAAGCATATGGAGGAGAAAAACAGATTATGTGTGTAAGAATTATAAAACTGCAGATCTATGGCCTGGAATGTGTTAGAGGCAGATGAGTGCTTCTTTTGCCTTTGAATCACATAAACCATCAGGAAGAAAGGAAGGAAAGAAGGAAGGAAGGAAGGAAGGAAGGAAGGAAGGAAGGAAGGAAGGAAGGAAGGAAGGAAGGAAGGACTGACTTAGTTTGTCACCTCTGTTTGAGGAGACTAAGGCTTCTAAGTCTTTCCCATTGAGCAAATAGATCAAAGCAACACATATATTGTTATTTTCCAGTTCTAGAATAAAAAAGAAGCATCTTCAGCATGATTGCATATGGCAGCATACATGCCATTGTTCTTGGAAACAGTATTAAACGATTTCAGTGCTGTAGATGGCACAGACCTGTATTATGTCTTGTCTCCTCGTCCTTCTACAATGAATAAATCACCCTCTAAGGTCCAGGAAACTTAAGTTAAAATAATTGCACAAAAGCACGAAGAGAAGCAGCAGTATAATCATAATCATAACTTGAAACCTCTAAGAGAAAAAGCTTAGATATATTAATATCCTATGTATTTCAAAAGTTGGAGGGCTGGGAGTGTGGCCTAGTGGTAGAGTGCTTGCCTAACATGCACAAAGCTCTGGGTTTGATTTGTTGGTACCACATACAAACAAAAAGCTAGAAGTGGTGCTGTGGCCCAAATGATAGAGTGATAGCTGTGAGAAAGCTCAAGGACACTGCCTAGGCACTGAATTCAAGCCCAAGGACTGGCAAAATCATTCAATAAAATAAAATAAATTATGTTGGCTTTCCTGGACCTGAGCAACTTTCTAATATGAAAAAGACAAGCTAGCTCTCCATTAATTTGGATGGCACAAGGTAGCCATCATTAATTAAGGGCGCGATTTTGCAGAACTTTGATTATGAAGAAAACTTAAACCATCATTTACTAGAAAAGAACCAGTGGGAAGGCTTATGATGAAATAATTTCTAAGAGCTAAATGTAAACTTTGATATTTAAGCTCTGCTGGGTTATGCCTGATTCCAAGTTTATGTCATTTGCAAGTGAAATCAACATCAAATTTCTATGCTTTTAACTGTTGAATAACAATATTGAGACTCCTTTGGAAGGATTCACATTCTGTATTTTCACATTTGAACCTGAATTTTATAGAGATTTAAACTGAATTGTAACATGAAATGTAACTATCAGTACATTTAAAATATGTTTTTGAAATGGGCTATATGTTTACTTCCTTTCAGAATGAACATTGTTAGTAAGGGATTCTTGAACAATATAAGTGGTTATAGCTATTAGTAAACTTAAAAATGCATTGTTGAAAAGGGCTTTATGTTTACTGCCTTGAAGAATAAACATTGTCAGTATGGCATTCTCGAACAATATAAGTGGTTACAGTCTTTTAAAAAGAAATCAGACAATTGTCTAATTAGGAAGTAGAGAAGAAAGCACTATTTGTTTTACATACAGTTTAGAAAAATAATGTTTCACATGAAAGCATAACTGAGTATGAATGATATGTTATGTCAGTATCTGGCAAATGTTTTAAATAAAAACAAGATGCACAAAGGTAAATACAGATTACCTATCATTGACCACTTTCTGGTGATGGAATTTTTGCAGGATCCTGCCCCTAGAAGCAGGCCCGCTAGAGCAACTCTACACAAAAGGCCTGCTCCTCATTGCCCTGCCAGGGTTTCTAATACAAAGATGTACTATTTGTAGGTGGTTGATTAGACTGGCTTTGGAATCCAATATGTTTATTTACTGAATTACTGGTGCCCAATATGACCTGTCACCTAGAATAATGGAGGAGAGATGTGAACTACCATGCTTGGCCAGCGAGAGAGAGAACTTGGATAGACTGCAATTGGCAGCCTAGTAGCAATAATTGTAAATTGTCATTCTGAGCCTCTTTTTTCATTTCATTTAAAAAAATTATCCTTAAATCATTGTAGAAAGGAGTTCTGAGCCTCTTCTCCTTTAAAAAGTTATTTTTTATTGTAAAGGGGTTACGATTATATAGGACAGGTAATGAGTATATTTCTTTTTAACAGTGTCACTTCTTCCCTGTTTTCTCCCAGTTTTTCCCTCCCCATTCCCCGTCCTACAACTTGTACAGTTCACTTTCAACATAGTGTCTAGTAAATATCAATGCTGCATTTGCTTACCCTTTATCCCTCCATTTCTGTGCCCCAGAATCAGATTGACTTACATACAAGACAAAATGTACAGAATTCAAAAACAATGACAAAGGGAAAAATGTAAAATAACAAAATAACTTGTTTCCATTTCTTGGAGTTCATTTCAATAAACATTGTTTTATATGAGCATATGGCACATAGGCATTTGGAGTTAATCCTAGTGCAGGGTGACAAAGAAGGATCCAACTTTATTTTTCTGCAGGTGCTTAACCAGTTCTGCCAGCACCATTTGTTGAAGAGACTTTCTTCCATCCTATTTTTTTGGCTCCCTTATCAAAGATTAGGTGGCCATAGGTCTGTGGGTTAATATCTGGGTCCTCAGTTTTATTCCATTGGTCTTCAGGCCTGTTCTTGTGCCAGTATCAAACTGTTTTGGTCACTATAGCTCTGTAATACAGTCTAAAGTTTGGTATTGAAATTCCTCCTGCGCTGTTCTTTCTGCTAAGAATTGTTTTTGCTATATGGGGTCTTTTATTATTCCATATGAAATTTTGGATTGCCTCTTCTATTTCTTTAAAGAATGCCATTGGGATATTGATGGGTATTGCGTTGAATTTGTAGATAGCCCTTGGCAAGATTGCCATTTGACTCCAAATGGATCAAAGACCTTGGGGTAAAAGCAAATACACTGAAAACTCTACAAGAAAGAATAGGAGATACACTAGGTCTCCTTGGCACAGGTCGAAACTTTCTTACTAAAGACCAAGAAACACAACAAATCAGAGAGGTCTAGATAAGAGAGACTGCATTAAACTGCAGAGCTTCTGTATGGCAAAAGACATAGCTAGCAAATTAACTAGAAAGCCTACTGAGTGGGAGAAGATCTTCACTAACCATACAATGGACAAAGGCCTCATATCTAAAATATATCAACAGCTCAAAAAATTGAATCACTCCAAAACTAATCTCCAAAGAAACAACTATCCCATTAAAAGATGGGCCAAAGACTTAAAGAGAGTCTTCTCTGAAGAAGAAACAAAAATGGCCTATAGACACATGAAGAAATGCTCAACATCTCTGGTCATAAAAGAAATGCAAACCAAAACAACTCCGAGATTCCACCTCACTCCAGTTAGAATGGCCAGGATCAAGAAATCTAATAATATCAGATGCTGGAGGGGAGGCGGACAGGACTGATCACACTGTTGGTGGGAGTGAAAACTTGTTCAACCACTATGGACAGCAGTATGGCAGTTTCTCAGAAGACTAAACATGACCCAGCAATTCCACTACTTGGCATTTACCCACTCATCCAGAAACAAGGACATACTAAATCCAAAAGCACAACCATGTTCATTGCAGCACTATTTACCATAGTGAAGATATGGAACCAACCCAGATGCTCCTCAGTTGATGAGTGGATCAACAAGATGTGGTATTTATACACAATGGAATTCTATGCTACTGTCAGAAGGAACAACATCGTCCCATTTGTAAGGAAATGGAAAGACTTAGAAAAAATCATATTAAGTGAAGTAAGCCAGACTCAAAGGAACATAAGCTCAATGGTTTCCCTCATTTGTCATAATCAGTAGAAACCTTGGGCTCTCCTCGGAGAGATTTACAATAACATAAGGCATATAGTATGACACTAAATGAAAGGACCTCCAGGATATCGAAACAAAAGCCATATAATGAGTGAATGTGGGCTTTAATGTATTATATTATCTCTCATCTCTTTTGCTGTTCCTTGGTTATCTCATATTGTTACAGTAGTTCACCTTGTTTTCTGATATTTTGTATATGTGAGTATTTGGTTATTTGAAATAGGATAGGGAAGGGGGGAAAACAAGATGAGGAGCGGGGATGGGGGGAAGGAAAGGGGGCCAAGACATGAGAAATGGTATCAATGCTTGTGAAGTAATGCACCCTCTATCTGGTGAATGTAATGTAACCCTTCTATTAATTACAATAAAAAATACATGGAAAAAAATGAAAAGATGAATTAGCTGGTACAGATAGATCATGCCTGTAAATCTAAGCTACTCAGGAGGTTGAAGTCTGAGGATTGCAGTACTAAGTCAAACTGAGCAGAAAAGTTCTTGAGACTCTTATTTCCAATTACCCAGTAAAAAGCTAGAAGTACGGATGTGGCTCATGTAATAGAGTGCACCTCTGAGGAAAAAAAACTAAAGGACACACATGTGTGAACACACGCACACACACACACACATACATGAATGATTCGATCTATCACATCTTAGTCTTCAGGAAAAAAAAGGAAGGAGTCAGAAACAAATGACCAGCCTTGTCTAAAGCTTAAGGATGAATTATGACAATGGATATTTTTGCTAAGCAGCCAGTGTAATTCTGTGCTGCTTACTTAGTACCTTGTACACACTTTGCTATGTTTTATAAAATGTACATAATTAACCTTGAAAGAGAGCTATACGTATACTTGTTTTCTAAATAAAGAAAAAAATAGTCTCAGATAGTAGCTGAGCTAGTAAATGGTAGTTGATTTGAATTCTGAGCCAGCTCTACCGAGTTCATGCCTAGATTTAGAATGAGCCACAAGGCTGATCTATACTGAGGTTTTGTCCCATTAAAGGAGACAAAAATGTTCACTTCATATTCCTGCTCTGTACAAAATATTCACTAAACACTGTCAATATCATCGATCTAACCAGGTAATAGCAGTACTAGCTCATGTTTTGCTTTCCTTCTTCACTGCCTGTAAACTTTCACTGCTCTGCACTCTTATCTTCTTGAATGTCCACTCATTTCCTCCATGTTTGTCTACTTTTAAACTTTTCTGAGTCTGGGCACTGTTGGCTCATGCCTCTAAGTCTAAGGATCGTGGTTCAAAGTCAACCTGGACAGAAAAGTCAGTGAAGCTTTTTTTTTTTTTTCAGTCCTGGGGATTGACTATAGTTTCACATTGATGAGATGTCATTAGGCTTTCTAATACACTGCTGCACGTCCCTGTTTACACTGAACCAGCAACATGAAGAATTCGCACTGGTAATGCACAATACCTAATCTGAATTCTATTCTGCTGAATCATATTTGCATTCAAGTGAACACATATCCTTGTGCATCTATTCCATATTTTTAAAAATTGCATTTGGAAACAAGAGTGCATATTGTAACTAAGCAAGTTCATAATCGTGTTTCTGAGATTTAAATTCTGTCTTCTATGCTCTGGCACTGTATCCATTCATGGGTATAGAAAACAAGAATATTTTATTCTTGTTCTGATATGTCCTACTAATACATGTTTATGGAAGAAAATTGCCATGGTTATTAAAAGAGTCTATAACATTTTCTAAAGAGTGTGGGTATTGCCTGGACAGGCTGGCTGAATTCCAATTTGGGTAATTACATTCTGCTGTCTGGTTACCTTAGCGATTCTCTGTCTTGCTCCGTGGGTCCTCACGGTGGTTGAGCTCAGCGGAGATATTCATGTTTTCCCTCCCTAGTTTTATTTTTAATAATAAGAACTGGGGCATTCTGGTCTTTGGAAATTAATTTTCTATATGTATGACTCAAAATTTTATACACATTTGAGATATGAAATAAAGCCTGTTTTTCTAATCTGATTTATTTATTTATTTATATTTTGTGAATAGAGTGAGTGATATAATCAAGGAGAAAAATGTGATCTTTTATTTTTTTGCATCATTTACCATATTTATTATTCTTATAGAATTTGGACAATTTTCTAAATTTGTTTTGTCTTAATATCCTCTAAATTTACAAAATGAGGTGTTAGAACTTCTGTTAATGCTTCTTATAGTCTAACTTGAGAGGATGCTTTTTGTGGGTTTATCTTAGGTCTTTAATAAGTACTGAATTTCTAGACTAAAGGTACTAAGGAGAGCCATTTTCTCATCCTGAAGGACTGGATTTTGCAATGAGGAAAGCCAAAGACCAACCAGAGAAAGGCAGAGTCGGAGCCAAGGAGGAGGCCACGGTTATCTGAAACTCCTTTTCTTCTCTCAATGTGTTAAATGTAGTCCAAGTAGGCAAAAAAAAATGTATTTGCCTTGTAAGAACTAAACAAAAGCTTTTAATTGCCTTCTAGTTTGACTCTTAGAGATCTCTTACTAAAAGATTGATCAATAAGACCCACATTCTTAGCTTCGTTTTTGGAACTGCTATTTAGAGATTTGGAGAAACTTTAAAAATTGAATTTTTTTTGGCCAGCCTTTTAAATCCCAGCAAGAATTAGGCCATGTTGTAAGTGCTTCTATTCTTTAAGAGGCAGAGTTTGTGGGTTTTGATTAAAGATTGAGTCACTGCTGTGATATCCCTGGTTTCAGTGAATACCACCACATCCAAAAGCTATGTTGTACTTGAAGCGTGAGAATCGATTAGTATAGCTCATCCAGGGGTGATGTGATATTCCCAGAAGGGTGCTGACCTGGGATAGAGAAGGTTAATGCAAGGTTGGAGTCTTAGCTTCAGTACTGGCTGTAGGACTTCAAGGATGCTGCTTTGCCTAGTCAGGCTTCAGTCTCTTAGACAAAATGGTAAAATTTGGAAGCAGGGCTGTTGACAGATGTCACAGCAGCAACCTAACCAGTGAAAGCAAAAAGAAAAAAAAACACCACAAAACCCCTAGAATATTCTACTTCCAGAACTATTCCATAGAAGAAAACATCAAAGTTAGAGGCAATCTGGACATGTTCGAGAGTTCTTGCAGAGAGAACACTGAAAATACATGGGTGGTTATTTTCTTTAACTTGATAAGAATATCTAATTCATAAAAGTACTGATTGTAAGATGACAGTCTGATAAAGTGATTCATGCCTGTAGAGGCCCAGACTAGAGAATCTCAAGTATGAGCTAAATAGTGGACTCTGGAAAGAAAGAAAAGAAAGAAAGAAAGAAAGAAAGAAAGAAAGAAAGAAAGAAAGAAAGAAAGAAAGGAAGGAAGGAAGGAAGGAAGAAAGGAAGAAAGGAAGAAAGGAAGGAAGAAAGGAAGGAAGAAAGGAAGGAAGAAAGGAAGGAAGAAAGGAAGGAAGGAAAAAGAAAGGAAGGAAGGAAGGAAAAAGAAAGGAAGGAAGGAAGGAAAAAGAAAGGAAGGAAGGAAGGAAGGAAGGAAGGAAGGAAGGAAGGAAGGAAGGAAGAAAGAAAGAAAGAAAGAGAAAGGGAAAGAAAAAAGATAAAAGAAAAAGAGAAAGGGAAGGGAGGGAGGGAGAGAGGAAAGGAAAAGGAAAAGGAAAAAGAAAAAGAAACCAAAACAACGCCAGTGACACAGATTTTATTCTTGGTGCTAAACCTGATGTATGTATTGCAAATCAGGAGGTGTATGGTCTGGCTCTTCTTTGTCAGAGAAGGCACGTGTCACAGCATCCCAAAATGACTTCATAAGGATCATGAAACCAATAAGTCAAGATCAAATCTTGAAGCTTGGACTTCAGAATATCTGGTTTTCTCTTTATTAGTGGTGTGATTTTAGTAAAGCTATTTATGGAAAATGAATGTTCATATTTGGAAAATAAGAATAATGCTATTGACACTTGGGGTTTTGCAAAAATTCTTTAGGTAACGTAAGTCACAACAATTATTAGGACGTGCTAAATTGTTGCCTGTTGTCTGAGTCTGGTAGAAATTGAGCACCAGATTTCTTGGGCTCTCATATCAGATTTGGTAGCAAAAATCCCTACTCTTTCCCATCCAAGTACTAACCAGGCCCCACCTTACTTAGCTTCTGGAGATCGGGTGAATTCGGGGTGGTATAGGGATGGAGGAGGAGAAAGTGGGAAAAAATATGGGAAGAGGTAACAATGTTCAAGAAGTACTGTACCCACTATCTGACAAATAAAACTGTAAGCTCTCTATATATCATTACGATAATAACAAATAAAATTTAAAAATCTTTACTCTCAATGTTAATAATAATCAACAGTTGTATTCTGTTATAGAATTGCATGTAAATTATCTCATTTACACATCACAATAACCCAAGAATCAAAGTAGTTATTAATTCATTTTAAGGATGAGAAAACTAATTGAAATGATATTAGTATAACAAGTAGCAAAACTTGCTAGAAAGTAAACATATAAGTCATAGCATACTAACATAAAGTAAGTAAGTAGCAAAACTGGAGCACAAGCCCTCCCTTCCTCCCTCCCTCCCTCCCTCCCTCCCTCCATCCCTCCATCCCTTCCTCCCTCCCTTCCTTTCTTCCATCCTTCCTTCCTTCCCTCTCTTTTTGACTTTTTTAAGTTCTTGACCTATTTCTTACTTCAGTGATTAAATAGGACTAAAACATTACAGAGACAAACAAATTGCCATGAATTTTGATAACCCTGGGTTATTTATTTATTTTATTTTTATTTTATTGCCACAGGGTGATGGATAGAGGGGCTACAGATACATTTGTCAGGCAGTAAGTACATTACTTCTTGTACAGTGATCCTCCTTCCCATGTTTTTCTCCCACTTTCACTCCTCCCAACCCCCTCCCAAGTTGTCAAGTTCATTTCCAGCATATTGTCTCGTGAATATTGCTGTTACATTGGTTCACACTTTGTCTCATCATCTATTTCCCTTTCCCTCCCCTAATTCAAATAAACAAACAAATAAATGGATAGACAATACACCAGGTACCAAAATCAGATACAGCAACAACAGGGAATAAACCATAAAGGAAAAACAACAAAAGAGTAAAGAAATAACTTTACATAGTACATTTCATTTCACTTAGCATCACCCTCTATGGCCTTATGCATATAGCTATTGAACTATTGTGATCCTCTGCTAGATAAATCCTAAATGCAGACTAATTATTACAAATGAGGGAAACCATGTAGCCTATGTTCCTTTGGATCTGGTTTACTTCACTTTATATGATTTTTTCCAAGTCTTTCTATTTCCTTATGAATGGGGCAATGTCACTCTTTCTGATGGCAGCATAGAATTGCACTGTATATAAATACATTCTCTTGATCCATTCATCTACTGAGGGGCATTTGGGTTGGTTTCATATTTTAGCTATGATACATAATGCTGCAAGGAACATGGTTGTGCTGGTGGGTTTAGTATGACCTTGTTTATGGACATTTGGGTAAATCAACCATGGGTTATTTATATGCTCTACTATTTCTTACAGCTTTTTCTTGTAGTAAAAGAGAATGTTAGTTGACTTTTTTGTTGGAAAAATAATACTTCTCATCATTAAAGAAATCAAGGAAAAAAATTTTTACCACAGATTTAACCCCCATCCCCCAAATTCAATTATAGCAACAATCCCAGTGTTTCTCTTAAGACTTAGAATTCGTCAATGGTTCAAAGGATGGCAGAGCATTTTCTGCTTTTCTTTTTTTTCCCCTGTGGCTAGCACATTGTCCTGCATGGATTTGACATTCCATTTGCTTTCATTGTATCTAAGTCCTTATACTTTCAGATTCTAGTCTGCACTTCTACTGAACTAAAGGCTACAATTAAGCTTTGCATAGTAAAGCCTGTCTATAGTACCAGTTATTTGGCAGGCTAAGGCAAGAGAACCATTTGAGTTTAAGAATTCAAGGCCAACTTACATGACATGGCATTATTTCCTCTCTCTTAAAAAAAAGGAAAGCACAATTATGTGCAAATCAAAGTTATAATTAAAATTGCTCTTGTCTATGGCTCTTTATACAGCAACTCATAGATTTTTCCATCACACTTAAAATTTTTAACTGTTTTACTATAAATTTTACTAAAAATTCCCTGTTATCATTAGACTGAACTATATAACTTGTTAGTGGGGGTAGGAAGGAAAAACTGAGGGAGCAAGGGAAGGGGTCATACTGTCCAAAAAGAAATGTACTCATGACCTCAGTTATGTAACTGTAGTCTCTCCGTAGATCACCTTTATCATAGCAACTGAAAAATTAACAATTCTCATTTTTTTCATATATTTTTATTGTAATTGATAGAAGGGTTACAGTTACACTCACCAGATAGAAGGTGCATTACTTCACACACATTGATACCCCTTCTCATGTTTTAGTCCCCATTTCCTTCCCCTCATAATTCCCACTTTTATTTCATTTTTTTTTTGTTTTTTGCTAGTCCTGGGCTTGAGCTCAGGGCCTGAGCTCTGTCCTTGGGCTTTGTCAAGGCCAGAACTCTACCACTTGAGCCTCAGCACCACTTCTGGCTTTTTTCTATGTATGTGGTACTGAGGAACCGAACCTGGGTCTTCATGCATGCTAGGCAAGCACTCTACCACTAGGCCAGACTCCTGGCCCCACAATTCCCACTTTTAATGGAAGATTCACTTTGAGAAAATTCTTATCTTCTGGTCTCTTTTTCTGGATGACATTTTCATTTTTCCTAGTAAGTCATCAGTTGCTAATGCTTGTCTATTCTAACCAAAGATGAAAGCCCACTATATGAACTTGATACTTTTGCATGAATGGTTGTATCTATTTTCATTATTGATCTTGAGAGATAGATCATATTTGCTGAATTCAAATACTCCAGAATAACGTTGAGGCTCAGTGCAGTTCAGCAAATATTTTTGTGCATATTCATAAGTATATGAGGTGCCAAAAATTTTTAATTAACTTTTAAGATAAGCAAAGATGAATAAGATATATTTTCCCCTTTCAGGTCTATAAATTATCTCAATACAGCATGAAACGCTGATTTATTCCAATTTCTTATGTGACAATCAGTACCAAGATTCTATCCTGAGCCATGTTTTCTTACCTCTGGAAATCCATTTTCTTTATTCCAACTATAACTTAATGAATGATCTATGCTTCTCAAATATTTCTTTCTTTCTGGATTCTAGTCTCTTACTTGTAATTGTCTTCAGAATATCGAATAGTATTTCTTAGATATTTTAATTTCTCCTTGGCAAAAACATTCATCCCTTTCTATTCTCTGGTTTCATGGCACCACTTTGCTTCAGTTTTTCGAACATAATTTACCTGTCACTCTCCTATCCTTCATATTAAATTGTTCATCAAGTTCTGTGAACTATATCCCCTAAACATACCTTGAAATTGATCTTTAATCTCTGTCTTCATGGGCCTGTTTAGCTGCATTTCATTTCTTACCTAGCTACTGCAATCATTCAAGTACTGTCTCAATCTTTTATTTTGTTCTCTTCAAACCATTCTCTATAGAGATGACTGGTTGAGCTTTCTAAAACATTGATAACATATCTTTTACTTATCTAAAACCTTTCAAAGCTTCCCCTATGGTGAGATAACTTCAAATCATTATCCTAGCACTATTAGCCTGTATTGGCCTATTCTTCCAGCTGTATTTCTTGGACCAAACACATCTGACTTTGATTCTAAACTGATAGCCACTTTGCATGTGCAAGTAAGACCATCATCATTTCTGATTAGTGAGTACTTGTGCAGATTAATTCTAAGTATTTTGAATATCCATCCATCTTTTGAAAATACCAGACTATTTTCCATTCTCAAATCACTCATGTTTTTAAACTTCTCTGCACTTTACATAGCCACGTTCAGCTTTCAGAAACATTCTTCCCTATTCTTTCTTCCAGGGAAATTAATAAAAATCCCTTCAAGATTCTGCTCAAGTGTTAATTCCTCTATAAAGTCACCCTGCTCTATTTCCACAGACAGTTGTTTTCCTCTGACCTTCCAACAATACATTATACACATTTCATTAAAACATTTGCCCTGATGTTTTACACAGATAAATTATTAATGGGGAAATTTTAAGAAAAATTCTTTTTTGTCATGTAGCTTATTATTTGGCATACAACAAAGAGTCTCATCTCATAAAACATTTGTTGGATTGATAGATTCTAGAAAAGTTTCATGAAGCAGAATTCAAGGTTGATCTTGAGGACTGGGTTGAAAACATATTACCATAAAAGTCTGGCATGTGCCTAGAGTCATGAGAGTTCAGTTTGTTATGAAACAGAGAGTTTAAGTCTAAGATGAAATAAAATGGGATACAATCATGGAACGTCTTGATAACACACTGAGCAGGTTAGTTTATATCTTACATGTATTATGCCATTAGAGAGCTGGGAACATGAGAGATGTCTTCCAATCTACCTTTTAGGGGGACATTTCTAATTGCACTGAAGACATGGAGCCTGCAGGTACCTATAGTCCATAAGAGTCAGATTTTAAAAAGTCTGTCTAAATCTAAGAGTATAGAGATAGAAATAAATATCAAATCCATTTTGAAGGCATAATTGTCAAGATTTTTGTAGTTAATGAAGTATAGGGCTAAAGGGAGAATGAAAGAGTAGCTATAATATGTCAAGTTGTGTGGCTAAGTTATGAGAGATGGTGTATCCTTTTATAACTCATAGAAAGATGAGGGGAGAAGAGATGTTAGCTTCTGTTGACACTTCTTTCCCTCACAACCTTAATTACAAGCATACCCCACATATACTCTTTTCCTAAAAATTTTAATATTTATCTTAATTTCTGAGCATGGTTAAAAAATTCACTGCAAAAAATTTTTCAGAAGCAGTGAAGAAAAGTACCACCTGTCAGTCACTGCTGTATAGACTTGCTAAAGATAATTCAAAAAGTGGCATTTTGGCTTAATGGATTGGGCAGTAGCCTTGATCTGAAGAGCTCAGGAACAACACCCAGGCCCAGAGTTCCAGCCCCACCCAACAAAAGAAAACAAAGAAGATTATTAAGCTGGGTGTGGTGGTTCACAACTCTAATTCTAGGTACTCAGGAGGCTGAAATCTGAGGATTGAGGTTCAAAGCTAGCCCAGGCATTAAAGTCCTTGAGATTCTTATCTCTAATTAACTGCCAGAAAACTGGAAGTGGTACTATTTATTGCTCAAGGGATAGGGTGGTAGCCTTGAGCTGAAGAGCTCAGGGACAACTCCAAGGCCCAGAATTCAAATCCCACAACTGGGGGAGAGGGGGGGATAATTCAAGGACTGCAAATAATTGCATTTCTTTTTACTGAAGTTGGGGGCAACAGTTCTGTGTTCGAATACCTATACGTGTATATATATATATATATATATATTCTTTAGAAGAATCATTAGATATTGAAAACTAAACTACGTTTACATCAATAGCTATGTTAAAACATCATTAACTTAGAATGCAAAAGAAAAAAATAACTTAGCCTCTGAATTGTGCATGGATTTCTTCACTGATCAAAATGGTAAGCACCAAGCACCAACAGCCAATTAGTACTTAATAAAGGGCCCAATTGAGATGTGCCATGATGTAATTTCACATTTGTTTTGAATATTTAATACAAATAATTTCATGTTAGTCATTAATAATTTGTTACATTCACCATGATATGAAATGATAATACACTTAATGTATTAGTATTATCAGAATTCATTTTTCTCTTTTTCTACCTTGTAATTAATTTTTATTATTATTATAAAGGTGATTTTCAATTTTTAATATTTTTAAATGTGTCTCTTACAACATTTAGAGTCATATTGCATTTTTTGTTAGTACTACAACAGCTTTACTCAACAAGCAGGCAACAGTCTCCTGTGTCCATGTGCTTGTGATATATAAGGCATTTGAAATCTCTGAACCAGATGTGGCATTTGGGGTAGTTGATTTATGTGCTAGATGTTTGGCCTTCATTGTGGAGTAGCAATTGGATAGCATTATATACTTGAGAACATTTTTATCCATATACAGAACATTTCCTGGGAAAGTAGTTTGGAATATTTGTAGATCTGTCTTGTCTTTTCTCCTCTTTTAAACATGCATCTATTTTCTTTTACTATCACTCCCAAATCCTATTTTGTGATTTAAAATAATCTACTATGCCATTTCTTATAAAGCCGTCAGCAACTTAACTTAGAAGTTCCCAGAACTCAGCTGGATGCTGGTGGCTCATCTGAGGATCATGGTTCAAAGCCAGCTCATGCAGGAGAGTCCATGAGACTCTTAACTCCAATTAACCACCAGAAAACCGAATGTGGTGCTATGGTTCAAAGTGGTAGAGTGTTAGCCTTGACACTAACAAGACAATGGGTTGGAAATGAACTGTACAACTTCAAGGGAGGGTGGGTGTTGGGTGGGCAGAGAAAGTGGGAAAAAAGTGAGGAAGGAGGCAACAATGTTTGACAGGAAATGTACTTTATGTATGTAACTGTGACCCCTGGGCATCACCTTGACAATAAAATTATATTTAAAACAAGGAAATAGCAATCAATGTTAATAAATTCTTTAATAACATGTGTAAACACTTCCAGTCCAAAAAATAAAAAGAAATAGCTCAGGGAAAATGCTCAGGGCTTGAGATCAAGCCCCATAACATGCCATAAAAGAAGTTTCTAGAAGTATCTGGCTAGTGTTGAAAAGAGTTAGTACATATCTATACATGCAGAATCTTGGAACACAATCATAGTAGTTAATTCTAAATAACATTCACTATTCCTTCTCAGTAAAGTAAAAGATATTTCCCAGGAAGCCTGTTCGCTACATAGAAAGACAAAAAGGAAGTAGAGGAAGGAAAGAAATTACTTGCTTTGATGACATTATTCATACAAGAATTTTGCTAACCTTCAAGATAAATTATATACATGTCTGTGATTAGAAAGAATCACCTGTGTCTTTAAATTTAGGGAAGGGAAAAGGAACAACAAAATGGTGAGACAATGGACAAAGGGTAAACCAATGTAACAGCCATATTCTCAGGACAATATGTTGGAAATGAGCTTTACAACTTGAGGAGGGGGTTTGCTGAGGAGGGAAAGCGGGAGAAAAGGGAGGGAGGCAGTAACAATGTTCGGCAAGAAATGTACTCACTACCTTATGTATGTAACTGTAACCCCTCTCTACATCACCTTGGCTATAAAATTAAATTAAAAAATGACTTCCAGTAGGTCAGGGTCTTAAACTCTAATGTTTTAAGCAATATTTTCTATGTTCTTAATGTTTCTATGCCTTGATTTTTTTCAACTTCTGTATAGTGAATATATTTTTATCTTGTACTTTGTGGGAATAAGAAGTAATGCTGTATTGTAATTAAAAGTTACATTTCTAATTACAAAGGAAAGTGTTTCATCACTTAACAGTCTAGGAGCTTAGATGTTAAGTGCAAAAACAATGGAATACAGAGGATTCAAAACATGCTTTAAAAATGGCAATTTCATGTTAGAAGAGTTTTTGGCTGGATTAGAGTACTGCCCATGGAAATAAATAAGTATCTGAAACAATTCCTGAGTGCTTGGGAAGTATTTATGAATACCAAGATACAAATACAGTTTAGCCTTGCACTTCCTGATTAATAGCACAAGTGGGAACATCTCTCACTCGCAAAGGTCTGCCTGAATTGAAGTTCAGTTATGTTCAGTTTCCGGAGTGCCACTCTGGGTGTATTTTCATATTTTGATTACTAAAAAGCATTTTGTTTCTTTTTTTTTTTTTAAATTTGCATCGCTTGCTGAATAGCCCACATCATGGACTGAAATGCTCTAAAAGTATTCACAAACAAAGCAAAGAGAAAAAAAAAATCCAGGAAAATGGCAAAGTTTTCAAATGAGTACTTTGAATTGAATTATTCAAGGCTAGACTGCATATTCAAATATGAGTTATGCATTTTGACAAAACATTGTTAACATTCCTGCTCACTGTGAATAAGTATTAATAATGCACTGATTGTACCTAGCGGGCACCCTGGATTCTGGCTTCAAAATATGCCAAATGTACCATTTTTTCCCCTATGTGTTCATAATAGGGTGTGTTTTTGCATCTACATTAAAATATATGCTCAGTCTTGAAAGAAAACATCTGTGAAAATAAATTGGCCTTTTTTTCAGAACTTGTATGCTTTAAAGTATCGATGAGATTGAAGACATTTTAGGTTTTATTTAAAGTCTTTACAATGAAAGGAATTAAAGCATTTAAACACAAACAAATAAGAAAAGAGAAAAGTGACTCACTGACACAAAGAGATACGAAGTTCTGCTTTTTGGGACACACCATCTCTCTGAAGTAAGGAAGCTGGTAGAAAAGCTCAATGTGTCAGGGATATCAGCCTCCAGCCCGGGGGTTTATTTTGAGCTGAATGCTCAGTCATTGATTCAATAATTGTTTATTGAATTCATATTATGGATTAGGTCTGAGCAAAATAGACATGATCACAGTCCTTACGACACAAACTATTGAGACTGGAGATAAAGTTGACCGTGGCCAGATGATTGTGTTCATAAATTTGGCAAGAGGAAATACTGGTAAAGGGTATTTATTTTGGCACTAGATATGGGTTGGTGTCTTGGCTTCACCATTTGCCAGCTGTGGAATCTTGGGCAAGTTATTGTCTATCTATCTATCTCTCTGTCTACCTATCTCTATCTATCTATCTATCTATCTATCTATCTATCTATCTATCTATCATCTATCTTTCTTCTCCCTTTCTTTTTACATTGGCTCTCATTTATTCATCAAGAAATAATTTCATAATGAAAATAAATCATATTATGTATCTGACTCATTAGTATAAGCCAAATATATTTTTTATTGAAAGAGTGAAGTAAGTTTATATTACAGATAGGTTAAAATTCTGGAATTCCCATAATCTTGTGATTTAGTAGCTTCCAATCTGAACAAAGAAGTTCTACTGAAACTTGCTTAGAATAATATATGCTAAGCATAAAGTAACCAAAATAGCACCAGTCTAGGTTGTACCTTAATAGAATATATTTGGTTTCTATCAAACCTTCAGAAAACATAATGGATATTTAGGGAGCAACAACTAAAAACAGTCTGTGCTGAAATAGGCAATATTCCTGTTATATGCAATTTAGAACTGGGACAAGTTAATTAATATAGCTATGCCTCAGTGTCTTGCTCCACAAAGCTGCTAGGAGATATTGTTTACCACATAGAATAATCTGAAACATAAAAAGCCTGTTTGTGTGTTATTGATTTTTATATACTATAGTAAAACAAACAAACAACAACAACAACAACAACAAAACCAAACAGGGCATCTGTCGATCCCAGATGATTTTACCTGAAGCTTTCCTAAAAACAAGAAGGGATATTTGAATTGGAATCTGTAGAGTGGGTAGAAACTAAATAGATCAAAGGAATTTGAAGTAAAGAAGAAAGTAGGGTTGCAGACCTTCTGAAGCGGGAGACAACCTGATGCATCAAGTAAGAAAGGGGAGGAAAAGGTTGTTGCTTCCAGGAAAGATTTAAGCATGTTTGGATTTTGCATCTGTGTGTTTATGTGTAAACATATGTGTATACATCTGTGTGTTTATGTGTAAATATATGCATGTGTATATGTGTGTGTTTCCTTTTCTACTCACATTCCTCTCAAGTAAGAAAATGGAAGAGAGTATTTTTTTGTGTCTTTTCTGTTCATTTTTGCAAACAAATTCCAGTCACAAGTGCCTCTACATATAACTAAAATGTAACATTCTGTCTACATATTAGAAGGAAATTAAATGGCCTCTTGAATGTTTACTTATCTTTATCTTTTTGTGTGCATTAGAATTCTCTTTTCGTGTTTAGGCTCCATGGCCAATGTGCTGCAACTAGCTGCAAAAGGAAAAAAATTATAATACTTGATACAAAAGAGGTGGGGTGGACGGATGGGTGCTAATTAAGCCTAAGTAGTAAGAGATTTAGTTTAAAAGAGAGAGAGATTTCTGTAAGACTCCTAATGGGATGAATGTCATGTTCCACTTCCTACTTTATGTAAAATCCATTATACAATATGTAAAATAATTCTCCAAATCTTGATTCCCTCAATTGAAAATGACCCAGAGCATAAACTATAAGAGGAAGGTTTGAATTTCTTGATCTCTGCCCCTCTTTTATTCTCTTGGTATGTAGTATCTTAAATCAGCAGAATAATTTAGGAATGGAGGATATTGAAACAACTAATTTTTCTTTTTCTTTTTCTTTTTCTGTAATCTGTATAGACTTCAAAATGCCTACAAAGCACAAAGTGCCAGTTCCTATAATTTGTTGGCAAGGATAAAAGAAGAAAGGAAATTATTTCCTAGGCATGTGAATCAACCCAGCTTTAACAGATATTTCTCTGTCATGTGCAGCCTGAGGGCTTATGCCTATCTGAGCTTTATTTGACAATTACCACTTGCCAGCATAATTAAATGATAATTTATAAATACTAAGAAAGCATAATGGGGAAGAGCAAATAGGTGCTTATCAGGGCATTGAATAAAGTTGATCTGAACCATTGGCAATTTTCATCTCTTATCTAGGTTGTTAACTGGTCTCATTTTGTTGTGTGTATTTTGTTAAGGTTTAATGTTTGTTAGGATATTATTATCTACCTTATGTTTCCATTTCTCCCCATATAAAATTTTGCTATGCTTCTTGAGGCCAATGAGTTTATGAAATATTCTTATATTTAGTAATTAAAGAATTTCACATATTACTAAAGAGACCTTAAACAGATGAACAATTTTTCTGTTTGTCTCACTTCCCTGTTTCTTTTCAGTAAATATAAAAACTTCTTTTCTCTGGGCTGTGTGTGTGTGTGTGTGTGTGTGTGTGTGTGTCTGTCTGTCTGTCTGTCTGTCTGTCTGTCTGTGTGTGTGTTATTTCCTTTTAATCAGGCTTTTAATCACCTGGGCTTTGCAGTTAATTACATTCTGTAGAGTCCCTTCATTTATTTCCTAGAATGCTGGCACACTTGCTTTTTTTAAATGTATGTAAGAGAGAAAGCACATATATGTAAGTTGTGGGCTCTGGCAAGGAGAGTTTTGTAATCTTGTAGTGATAAGAATGATACTTTATATGCAGTATGGAAATTTTGCTATGTTCCTACTGAATGTAGAAATTACTCAAAGAAAGAATTCTGTAGGATAGACATCTTTTGTCTATCTATGCTTCCTCTCAAGTTTCCTAACCTATTATAAATATTAGGACAATTTCTGCACAAACTGTTGTGAAGCTCATGGACAGAAGCACAGATTTGTCCTGGGCAACCTAGATAAAGTAATGCAAGAGCAATCATTTCTTTGAATGGAAACAAATCAGCAGAATGACAAAAAGAAAAAAGGGGAGGGGGGAAGAATTTCCATGTCTATAAAAAAAGCAGGTTCCACAAAGGCAAATGAGCGGAGAAAGCAAGACACATTAGTGGGCCATGAAGACTCATTCTCTCTCTCTCCCTCTCTCTCTTTCTTTCTCTCTCTTTTTATCTGATTCCCTCACTCTCCATCACAAAGTTAAATAATTTTAGTGTCTACTGATTAGGGTTGTGGTGGTTTGAGTGAAATATGTAGGAATAGAATATCAGGAAAGTAACAAAATAAAGGGGCTCTGGTTTTTAAAATAGTCAATTCCACAAATTATTCAGCATTTTATCCTTATAAATAGCAATTATATGCCTTTTTCAGGGATGAAAAATTATCTTTCATATTCAAATATTTAAATGTACAGTGTCATCTGTGGGGCAAAAAAATCCTAATGTCAGAAGAGATTTTTATACAAGGAATAATTTGAAAGTGGTGGATTAGTTTCCACCTTTGGAAACATGGTGCTTTCTGTAATCTTCAAACATTATTTAGGATAATGGAAGCCATCATCGTGGTTCTCAAATGTTAGCACTTCCATTAGAATTTGAAGCTACCTCTTATTTTTTATATTAAAATACAAGGCTTAAAAGGTATTATCTTACTAAAGGGGGGCAATTGTAGAGATGATTTGATTGAATAAAGGAAAAAGCTGTACAGGCCTTTTAAGATCAAGGATGTATTGATGGAAAGCTATCATTAGAAACAATTAATGTTCTCCAAGGGAAGAAATTGATTATGGACAAAGATGGACCCTAAGGAGCAGATATGTCTTAATACTTTAAGACCTTAAGGATTATACATTTCATTCACAGCACCTGTATTTTAACCCTTTTTAGTGAATAGCATACTAGCCTACTCTTGCAGAATACTACCAATGAAAAGAAAAACATGTGCTTTGTAAAGGATGTTTATAGTGATTGACATGTGATTCTTTAAACAATATTAAAATAATTAAATTTGTAGTATCTTTTTTTCCCTTTTGAGTGTGTAGTCACTGCTCGGTGGAAGAATGAAATCAGATCGTGGTGGGCAGTCTTCAGGATTGTTGAATGTGATAATGCCCAACAATTACAGTGAAAGACGTGCTTTTATAAGGAGCCCCTGAACTTCAGCTGCATTTCTGTTTCCGAATAACATATCCCTTTAACTTTGCTCGTCCTGCCTATGGATCTGGTACAAAGCATTCATCATGTTGTTAGCCAGTCCCTAGCAGCCGTGGATCACAATTGGGTATTTAATAAGGTGGCAACCCTACTGGGAACATTTCACATAATTATTCTTAGCAGAAAGAAGATTGCTATGGCTTTTTTTTTTTTTACCCCTTTTTGAGTTTGGCAAAATTCCAGGTGATTTAGTTTGGGCTTCTAAAACCTGTTATATATCATGATGAATTATACTTCTTAGACAGTACTTCCTTGTACTATATGGTGCAGGTCAATAGAATGGGTTTAATTGTGTAGTTTGGCCTACTCAGATTGGGCTGGATCTAGAACAGGTAGGTGATCAAAGTGATGTTTGGTTTGAGGGGCTGTTATTCTGAGCATATTCTCTCTCTCTCTCTCTCTCTCTCTCTCTCTCTCTCTATATATATATATATATATATATATATATATATACACCCACATATAAAGATTTTTCTGCATTGATTGTGTGTCACGATTATTGTTAACTAATAGGAGAAATTCATATACGAAGTAGTAAATAGCTTACTGAGAGAGCACTGTGATTTTTAAATATAATTTATAGAAAGCATGTTTAGATCCTGGGCCTTAATTTGAGCTTGCAGAGTTGAGAAATAACTGTCATCAATTAGCCTGGATCATTAAGTCATTCTACACTTAAAATGTTCTCAGTTTAAAAGCTATATCTTGATGCTCTTAGACTTCAGATATTATGTAATTCATTTACCACCACTAAGGTCTTCTGAATATTTCAAACTATTTGAAAATAATGATCGCAAGGACATAGTAGATGAATAAGCATGTTATACTATGGTGTTATAATATTATGAGAATGTCATTGTATATTATTATGAGTGTATGATTATATTATAAGCATGATATACTATGGTGTTACAATATTATGAGAATGTCATTGTGTAGCATTGAGTGTATGATTATATTATAATTTCAGTCCTCCCATTTGTTATTGTCAACTACTTTCTCTAAGAACTCCACACTAGCAAACACTGTATATAATATTATTTTTGTAACTACACCAATGTCTCTGAGGGAAAGATAAACATCTCGCTATGTGAGGAGATTGTTTCCAAGATGATTTGTCTTAATAGAAAACATAAAAGGAAATAGGTAGGGTAATATACTCCTGTAATCCCATCGGAGGTAGGAGGATTATGAGTTTGAGACATGCCAAACTTGACAAAAAAATATATTATTAAGGTCTTAATAACAAAGAAGACTATGGATATTTAAATTTAAATTTATGGAAAACAGGAAGGATGAAGTAGTTGTCTCTAATTTTCCTGAATCATGCTGCTGTTGAGAGGTAGCTTTAAAGGTCTTATTTTTGTGTAAAGTGGATTTGGTGTAACAATAGTTGAGTAGCAGCTTCAACTCACTAAATGCCTGCAAGGTTTTGAACCTGGGCACCTAAGGACATAGTGATGCCAATAGCAAAGCTAAATAATGAAGAAGAATGAGCTAATCGTGCTTTGTTGGGAAGTACAAATAAAGTCTGGAGTTTGGGGGGCCAGGTTGAAGTTTGGAATCCCAATTTAGTGACATAAACAAATATTTCAAATAGAAGAAAAAGAACTCAAAAACACTGTAACCTGCAAACTCAGGGAGAAGAGAATTTCTGAGGGAGTAATGAGGTGATTTCAATCACCTGGAGACACCAAGGAGCCGCTAGACAAAGACCATTGATAGGCATTATTCTTTAACAGCCCTCTGTGGGCTGCAAGTCAGATCTTCCAGGGTTTGTATTCCATTTCTCCAATCGCTGTGGGAACTGTGTATCCTTGAGAAGTCACTTAGACTCTCTAGATCTAAACAGATTCATTTATAATTTGAGGATACTTTGTCATATACCTTAAATATTCTTGCAGGATTAAATGAGATAATCTACCAGGTAACCAGAAATGAGATCATTTACCAGATAACCAGAAAAATGATAGGGACTATAACCATATGAATAAGGTCAAGATTGGACCAGGGCTTGAAAAAGAGAATATAACAATCAACTTACTGTTTGGAGGTATGGAGGTGAAAGGATGAATTTTTATGTGGGGGGGGACAGAGATTTGAGCACCTAAAAGACTAAAATCAATAAATTCCAATTTATAAACACAAGTCACACATTCAGTTAATGCTACATAAAATCATTTACTTACTGCTCATAATTCCAAGTGGTAGTAATATATCCTGCAGACACAATTTAAATGCCAAGAGAGGGATGACTTTCCCTGTAGTACTTGGCAAATAAATGGCCAGAGAGGGATTCGAACCACAATGTCTGACTCAGGAGCCTCCTTGCTATTTCACAAACCAGTAGACACAGGAGAAAGAAACAAATTGATTAAAGATTAGATTTTGTGCTATTGTAATCCTCTGCTAAGAGAGCCCTAGATGTGTACTAATTATTACCAATTAGGGAAACCATGGAGCCTATGTTCCTTTGGGTCTGGCTTACTGCACTTAATACGATCTTTTCCAAGTCTTTCCATTTCCTTACAAATGGGAAGATGTCATGCTTTCTGATGGCAGCATAGAATTCCACTGTGTGCAAGTACCACATCCTCTTCATCGAATCAATCTAGATACATAAGGACATTTAGGATGAGACTAAATGAAAGGGTCTCTAGAATATGGAAACAAGATGTTTATCTTGAGTGATTGTTGTTCTTAATGTACTATGTTGTTTCTCTTCTCTTTTGTTGCCCTTTGGTTAATCTCATATTGTTACTGTATCTGACTCTGTTGCCTGTATACTGAATATACATTTATTTGTTTATTTGAAATAGGAAAGAAAAGGAGAGAAAACAAGATGATTGGGAGGAGGTGGGGGGAGAGAAATGGGGACAAAAACATGAGAAGGGGTATCAATGTGTGAGATGCACCCACTACCTGATGAATGTAACTGTAACCCCTCTATACATTACCTCAATAATAAAAAATAAAATAAATATGTATATTTTATCACAATAAAAAATAAAGTAAGGAATTGAAACATCTGAACTCATGCCCATTTGATCTTCAACTATCTAATTAATATAGTGAGTATATATTTTTTCTAATTCCTAAGATTTTGGAAGGGGAATAGATTACAAATATATGTATATATGCATATATATATGTATATATCTGTTCTCCAATGGCTCTATATTACCTATTTCTATAGCCAGAATGTTAGGAGGGCTTCATTAGGCTGTTGGAACCAGGAGATCAGAAAGATGATGAGACATGAGTTCTAATCTACCTCAGCCATGCCTATGAATGGAGCCCAGGTCAAGCCTGAGCGCTGCAGACAGAGGGAAGACAACCCACCATGAGCCTCAGGCTCCTGGGGACACAGTAGAATGTGGTTACAAATTACCTGAAAACATTAATTTGCAGTTTGTTAAGTTGTTTGTTTTGAGGCTCTCTCCTGGGAAATGAAACAATAGAAATCAACAATGGTCTGGAAAAAATTGATTTGTCTTTGGGCCTGTACTGAATTTAGTCCCTGTTTTAAAGTGGATGTGGACTCTTTTGGAGAATTCTTATTACTGTCAATGGTTCTTAAATCATTGATCTGTTCTTTGGAGCAAATGTGCTGCAGAACTTGACAGAAAGGCAGATTTTTCTGCCCCAGCCCAGAGCTGCAGGCTCAAAAACTCCAGAGTGGAACCAGGCAGTCTATTTTTTGTTTTGTGCTACTCTTGGGGCTTAAATTCAGGGTCTGTTTGCCTTTACCACTTGAACCATAGCTCCACGTCTGTGTTTTTGCTCATTAGTTAGCAATAAGAGTCACATGGCCTTTCCTACCTGAGCTGACTTCAAATCATTATCTTTGGGTCTCAGCCTCCTGAGTATTCCAGGAATTAGCCAGCAGTGCCTGGTCAATCTATGCTTTAATAAAACCACTAGGCGAGAGTCTCCTGTGTGCTAAAATCTGGAATTTCTATTTGAATTAAATTAGACTTCCCAAGGTAGCCATGAACTGTATAATGGTAACTCTGTAAACTTGTAGTTCTAATGAGGTCAAGAAATTCTAGGCTTTCAGTAACATGGTATCTGGATTAATATCCAATGTAATGTGCTACTCGCATGTTCCTATGTGATTTTATGGTAAACAAACCCATTACATTATCATTTGATAAAAGTATAACATACTTATAGAGTGTATAGGGCACTTTATAACAAGAATACATGGCCATATTGCTGCCTTATGTATATTCCGTAATGTACTGGATATTGTTATTGCTGGGAGAGGCCAGTACTGGGCCTTGAACTCCGGGCCAAAGTGTCCTTCCTTCGCTTTCTTATTCCAGGATGACACTACCACTTGACGCATACCTCTGTGTGTGGGTTTTTGCTAGTTAATAAGAGATAAGGGTCTTATGGACTTTTCTTCTACATAGGCTTCAAACCACAATCCTCAGATCTCAGCCTTCTGAGCAGCTAGGATTATAGGTGTGAACTACCACCATTAGGCTTTTTGTTGTCATTTTATAATGCATTTCTTTCACTTATAAACCGAGGACATTTACAGAAAAAAAGCATGCTATATCACACTTCCTGCAGCCTTATAAATCTCAGGTTAGTTATGTTTCTTTTTGGTACTGGAACTCTGGGCCTGGGAGCTGTCCCTGAGCTCTTCAGCTCAAGGCTAGTGATCTACCACTTCAACTAAGAGCCGCTTCCAGTTTTCTTTTTTTTTCTTTTCTTTTATATATTTTTATTGTAATTAATAAAAGGGTTACATGATATTTGCCAGATAGAAGGTGCATTAATTCACATACATTGATACCCTTTCACATGTCTTGGTACCCATTACCCTCCCCCCACCCACCACCCACTCCCCATATTGGTTTTCCCCCCTTCCCTATCAAGTTTCAGAAAACCAAATACAAATAAATTCAATATATCAGATAACAAAGTGAGATACTGTAACAATATGAGATACCCAAGGGACAGCAAAGGAGATGAGGGATAACATAGTACATTAAGGACAACAATCATTCTAATGGTTAATTTCAGATAAGAGTCTTCAGGACTTTCTTGCCAAGGCTGGCCTTGAACCTCGATCCTCAGATCTAAGGCTCCTAAGTAGCTAGAACTACAGGCATGAGCCATGGGCACCTTGCTTATTGTGTTTCTTGACTGCATTAAGAGTCTACATTGGGTGATTGCATTCTGTTACCTAGGTTGGTGTGAGCACACTCTGGGATGTGTGCTCAATGTGAAACTCACCCAACAGTGGGTTTCACTCAGTGTATAGTGGGAGTTAAGCATTTTTCAATTTCTTTTGGTGTCTCTTGCTCAGCATCCATACAGATTCTGTCTGTGGGCTGGAGTGATTGTTTCAAGCCTCAACCAAAAACATTTCACTAGAGAGCCACTCCCAGAAATTCTTGTTATCTAGGACATAGTCAGAACATTGGGATTTCTAAAATTTTTCCCAGTGACTTTAACACATTTTAGCATGGTGCAATAGAAAGCTGGTTAAAAAGTCGATTGTTGGACCCTATTCAGAGTTTTTAATTCAGTAGATCTGAAGTGGACCAACAAGTTGTATTTCCAGTCATTTTTGTGTGACCCTAACTCTGGTAGCCCTGGAAGCACACTAAGAACTGCTAGTCTACAAGTTCAAGGTTCACTTGCTGAAGTCTGACTAACTGAGCCGATGATGACAAATGGAGTGCACCCATCCCTACTGCCTGGTCCTGGTGTGCCTCTATCAGATAGTTCTGCTACTGCCTCCCTTGTGTCTTGCATTGGCATAACCCTTGGTGATAAAGGCCTTGTGGTTGGGAAGAGCCTCTCAGACTTTAGCTGGTGAGTAGACCACCTGGGAATCTGGCTTGCTGATGGAAGTTCTGACTGAGCAGGACAATTGCTGGGCCTGAAGGTCTGTATTCCTCACGAGCTCTCTGGTGATACTATTGCCATGGATCAGGCAGGCTAACAAGGCCTTTCTGTATTCCTCAAGCTGACCTGTTGTCTAAGCCATCTGAAGTGTAGACTTGCAGACCTTCAGCTTCACCCGAGCCCAAGTAAATCCAGATCGTGGCGGGATACAGCCTGTCTTTCTTCAACAATGCATTGAAATATTCAACAAATATTTACTGAGTATCTACCTTGTGCCAGGCTCTATGCTAGTTGTGATCAAGGCAGAAGTACCATTCCTCGTCTCATGGGGCTTACATGTTAATAAGAGATCCAATCAATTAATTCTAATGAGATAATGTAAATGAATGATAATTGTCTTAAAGTACATGAAGTCTGATCAAATGTCTGCATTCTGGAGAAACAGTGATAGAGTATTCAAGAAAGTCCTGTGAAAATGAGCCTTCATCTGATTGTTTTTTCATTTAAAACAATTCAACATATATTAGTAATATAGGACAGTTTCATTGTGATAATTTCATAATGCATATGTTGAATATTTCTTCATGTAATTGTTAGCCATTTGGTTTTCTTTTGAGAACTGTCCAATTCATTGGCTTATTTACTAATTTGGCTATTTTTGGCTATTTAATTTTTGAATTCTTTGTATATTCTAGATACTAAACTCTTTTTTAAAAAGACTTTTTGGTGGTCGTCTTGGGGCTTGAACTCAGGGCCTGGATGCTGTCTCTACCACTTGAGTCAAACTCCTACCACAGAAGCTCCACTTCTGGCTTTTTGATGATTAATTGGTGAGTCTCATCGACTTTCCTATTTGGGCTGGCTGCAGACCATGATCCTCATATCTCAGCCCCCTGAGTAGCCAGAAGTATAGGCATGAGCCACTGACACCAGGCTGGATATTAATTCTTTTTTTTTTTTTTCTTTTGACATGGAGCTTGAACTCTGGGCCTTGACACTGACTCTTTCGCTCAAGGTTAGGGCTCTACCACTTTGCGCACAGCGCCACTTCTGGTTTTCTGGTGGTTAATTGGAGATAAGAGTCTCACAGACTTTTCAGCCTGTGTTAGCTATGAACTGTGATCCTCAGATCTCAGTCTCCTGAGTAGCTACAATTACAGGCATGAGCCACCCATATCCGAATGGATATTAATTTTTATCAGTTAAATACCCAACAGAGAATTTCCTCCCAATCCTTGGGTTGTCTCTTAGTTCTAGCAATAACTTTATTTACTGTACAGAAACCTTTTAATTTGGTATGATCTACTTGTCAATTTATTACTCTTATTTTTTGAGAAATTGGAGTCCTATTTGGAAAATCATTAGATGGAAGAAACTATATTTTCCAGATTGTTTCCTGTATCTTCTTATGGTAGTTTCAAAGTTTCAAATCCTACATCCAGATGTTTGATCTGCTTGTAGATTTTTACTCAAGGCAAGGAAATAGAAGTCTAGTTTCCACTTCTTACCTTTGAAAAATTTTCTCTTGATAAACATACACTGGGGAAAAGATAGCCTTCACTTCTTCACATAAAGCTTACAGGGAAGGAGAAGTTAAGGCTCAGAGGTCACCAAGTGTGGCTTCCTGCCTGCCATTAAGGAGGAGTAGGGACCAAAGGTTGGGAAAATGAAGGAAATACTAATTTTAATTATGTATCACATTTAGGGATCACTTCAGAGCTCTTTCTTACTCAGCTGTCAAAGAATGGTGTCACATTCGTTTTGAACACATCCTCCATCACCCATCATTGGAATCTGGAAGATGCTATCAAGTGTTCTAATAGCCAATAAGAAGAAATTTTCCCTGAAATTCATAAGGATAAATCACAATAATTTCCTTCTAATTATTGAACAACACATAAGTGATCTTAGACATAATCAGAAAGTAACAGAAGGACTTGTATTACACTTAGACAATGTTTCCAGACAACTTTGAATTTTGTGAAACTTAATGAGGGGTTTTTTTTTGCATGTTTGCCTGATTTTTTCCAGGAAGCCTAGGTGCATTCCTAGAAAGAGCAAGACAATTTTAAAGAGTCAAAGAAAAAATAAGTTTTAAAAAAAAGTCAAAGGGAGAAATAAATAAGCTTTCTGGGGGAGAAATGAAATCAGGTATTTTTAGTATTAAGCTACAAATTTATTTTATGCTAGCTATTTGCACAGAAAATAATTGTAATAGCTTGTTTTTTTTCTATATATGTTCCTTCAAAATCACCTAAATGGCAGAGGAAAAAGAAGAAATCTTTGGGCAGACGCAGCTTTCACCTGTATTATTTTTTTTTCAAGCTGTGAGCACTCCTTAATTACAAGTTTTAAAAAAAACAGCATTTAAGATTGGTAACATATGTTGTTGTCAGCATGTATTTAGCACCTGCAGAAATGAACATGAAGAATGTGACAGCGTATAGGTAGCAACCCACTGCTTGACTGTGAACACTGTCAACAAATTTTACTTTGTTAATTTTTTCTTATTAAAAAAATCCAAGGAAAGAATTTAATAGTGCAGGTGTTCAGAGCATCACAGAGAGATGATATAATGAAGTGGCGGGGGGGGGGGAGTGGGTTAGGAGCCTTGAGCATGGGAGCCTGGGTCTGGCTAGGTGCATCTGTACGCATTGCCTGTCACACACTTCTACCTTTCTTTAGAAGGAAAAAAAAAGAAAAAGAAAACCCTCTGCAGGTGAAGCTTGGCAATTTTGGTTGCCCTGTGAGGCAGTGCTCCTGAGTACTCCTCAGAACTGGAGATGTTCCTTATCAGCATTATTTTCTTACAGAGTGTGTGTGTGTGTGTGTGTGTGTGTGTGTGTGTGTGTGTGTCCTTTAAGTAACTGTGCAAAGGAGTTTCAACCCCCTGTCAGTTTGTGAGTACAATGCACCTTGATCACTGTCACCCTTTTCATCGTTCTCCACCATCCCTCCTGACCCTACCCATTCCCTTAAAATTACCAGCTTCATTTTCACCATATGTACATTGACTATTGTGACTGAATTAGCCTACACTCCTCCTTCTCTGCATTCATCCTCCCTCTCTCCTTTTGACCTCTTCAGCCTCCTGACAATGCATTTCAGTTTCTCTTGGTTCTTTTCTAACACTAAAACTGTCTTGGCTGTAGGTAGGAGATTCTATTCCAGTCTGTTCATTGCAAGAGTCCTGTGAATACAGGATGTGCCTTTCGGACTCTGTGGTTGCTCTTATTTTAGAATCACTTCTTCTAGCTTATGGTATTCCTCTCAATACAATGCCAGGCAGAGAGCAATCTTTGAGAAATACTGGGAAATACGTCAGTATGTAGGCTCTCACTTTTGATTGTACTGGTTCATTTTACAGAGTAACATCTCACAGGTGGTGCCCACGATCACTGATCTGTAATTCTTTTATTACCCAATCGTTCTTTACTTCACTTTGAAAGCCTGTGCATTCATAATGAGTGAATAGTACTTTTTATTGAGGAAAAATTTTCCCCAAATTATTTTTTTACCAAGATTAACAATAAACACTGAGCCAGACATGGTGGCAGACACTTGTAGCCCCAGCTACTCTGGAGGCTGAGACAGGAGGATTGTTCAGCCTAGTACTCGAAGACAAGTCTGGGCAACATAGAGAAGATGCCCTTTCCAAAGAAAACATGATGATAAGTCATAAATAATAAGCACTGATTGTGGTATATCTAACCCCTTCTCACAGGAGTTGAACTCACTAGCATCGTCAGTACTGTTAATCTTCATTTTGGCAGGTTGTAAAGCCAAAGCCATAAACCCAGAGTTCCCCTGACACAACACATGAATATCTAAGTTAAATTTAAGTTCAGCCAGGTCTATATGTTTCCTCAGACTCAAACTGAGGCCCTTAATTGAAGCATGGCCCTGCTGCATGGTATGGCAACCATTTGCACTTCTCACAGCTGAGAGAAGACCCTGCAAATGACACGCTTTGCACCTCTCAGAAGAGGCTCAGGAACAACAACAAAAAAAAAAACCCCACTTCACTCCCAGCCCTCTGGGACCAAGAATCTGTTTGCAGTAATCACTGGCAGTGTTGACAGAATGTTCAAAACCATCTGCTCAAGGGCAAGTGTTAACTCTATCAAATCCTAATATTGTAAGCCTACTGATCCCCAGACCCAGGAGACCTTGTGATGGAGCTTTCCTTGGGCTGTGTGTCAGCCTGCCATCCGTGATTATTCCAGCGCAGCAAGGCCTGATGCGCCTGTCCACATCCAGAGAGGAAAGGCTGTGGAATGAGAAAGGCCGAAGAATGCGTTTCATTCTGCTCTTGTTAGTGTTGATGGATCTGAAGCTGTCTCATTTGTTCGGGACTGTCTGTAGTGTATATGAGTTTGGATTTTTGTGGGGTTTACATTGTAATTTGCCTTTACATTGTAAGTTGTCTTCTTGATTTTTTTAGGCCAGCATGTATACCACTTTTAATATGGATTTGTAAAAATTCATATAGTCTAGGCAGAGACCACCAAATTGAAAACTTTTAGTATGAAGTCAGGGTTTATGCCCCATCCCTGAATTCTTTAGTGCCAGGCTAGCCCTCTACCACTTCGAGCCACAGTTTCACTTCAGGTTTTCTGGCAGTCAGTTGAGGATAAGGGTCACTGTTCAAACAGAAGAGTGCTCATTACCTGACTTATGTAACTGTAACCTCTCTGTATATCACTTCTACAATAAAACTTACGTTAATTTTTTAAAGAGTCTCATGAATCTTCCTGCCTGAGCTGGATTTGAACTGTGGTCCTCAGATCTCAGCCTCCTTAGTAGCTAAGATTTCAGCTGTGAGCCATCAGCACGGGCTTTAATGCATCTGGATCAATGTCATTCTTTCCATCATTTTCTCCTATCTCTCCCAAACCCACCCATCTGCTCAAGTCATTTGGTTCCATGTTCACATATTTACATTGACTATTCTTTCTGACTATATTTACCTGTCCTTCTCTCCTCTCTTCTGCCCTCCTCCCACCTCTGACAAAACATGTTCTAGCTTCCAGCATTCATTTTGTTAAACTGTATACTACTTGTTCAAAGGAGTTATACAATCCTCCCCTTTGCATACCATATTTTAGTCAATTTGTTTATTCATATATGCATATGGTCCTGTGTATGTTTTCATGCATGTATATAATTTAGACCTAATTTCCACATATGAGAAAAAATGTGCCCATTTGTCTCTTTGGGCCTAACTTCCATTGCTTAACACAATTTTCGTGATAATGTCTTGTGGGGATTTTTAAAAATTATTTTGTGAATGTTTATTTCTTGATATTCTGTCTTTTTATGCATACTTCATGTATGTATACTTCATGTGTATATCATCGGGAAGATTGGGGGAGGGCACAGAACTCAAGGGAAAGAGGGTGAAGAGATGCAGAAGTGGGGCTCACTGGATGCTGATGAAAGTAAACTATACAACTTGTGGATGGAGAAGGGAGGGAGAGAATGAAGGAACAGAAGGCACTGAACAAAACATGAAATGGAAGTTCTCAGTCATTATCTCCCAAAAGCTCAGATATAATATGATCATTTTAAATGTATTGTTTCTATTTAAGTACATGTAAAAGTCTATCAGGGCAGGATGTAGATCAGAGGCGAAGCCTTGCCTAGCAAGTGCAACATCCTGCGTTCAAGTCCTAGTACCAAAAGGGAAAAGATCCCCCCCCAAAAGAAAGATTCTGTGGGACTTATAGGTATGCAATAAATAATAACATGTTTAATAAGTAAATGTAGACTTTTCTGTGGCACAAGTAACACCTTGGTTTCTGTGACACACACAATTACAGAAGCGTACACCAGCGGACGTTCTATGGTCAGGGTCATAGCACCCCTCCCCTCTGAAAAACATCTCCACTGAATAGTCGCTGGTGTGTGCTTCTGTGTGCCAGGTGCTTAAACACAGTTCCCTATGATTGTACTACATCAGGTATATTAAGAAGTCCTATTATAATTACAAGCCTCATTTCAGACAGAAAATGGAAGGTTAGAGAGCTGAAAGTCATATGTTTAGGAAGGGATAGAGCCCAGACTATAATGGAATTAGGAAGAATCAAAACTCATGCACTCAACTCAATTCAGAACCACTGCTGAAACAGGGCTCTTAATTTTTTTCTTTTTTTTCATATATTTTTTATTGTGATTAATAGAAGGGTTACATTATATTCGCCAGATAGAAGATGCATTAATTCACATACATTGATACCCTTTCTCATTATTTGGTCCCCATTTCCTTTCCCCCCACGCCCACCCCCATCTTGTTTTCCCCCCTTCCTTATCCAATTTCAAATAACCAAATACAAATATATCCAATATATCAGATAACAAAGTGAGATACTGTAACAATATAAGATAACCAAGGGACAGCAAAAGAGATGAGAGATAACATAGTACATTAAGGACAACAATCATTCATTATATGGCTTTTGTTTCTATATCCTAGAGGTCCTTTCATTTAGCGTCATACTGTATGGCCTTACGTATCTAGGTTTTGCTCTATTGCAAATCTCTGCTATGAGAGCCCAAGGTTTCTACTGATTATGACAAATGAGGGAAACCATTGAGCCTATGTTCCTTTGAGTCTGGCTTACTTCACTTGTCCAGGGCTCTTAATTTTTATAGAACTGTTAGAGGTCAAAGTGCATGTAGCTAGGACTGTGTGTTTTCATGGAATGTCGTTTACTCCTTTATTAGTGAGACTCTCATCAAGGGTCAACCTCTATTTAAGCTAGCCAATGGAAATGTAGATTGGCTTCAGAGCCCCGAGAAATGGTATTTCACTTTCAATGGTTGCATGTTTTTTTGTAAATCTGAAGAAAGTGATAAAATGTCATACTGGGAAAATGCATAAATACACAATTTAAGAAAAAATGTGTGTGTACCAGTCCTGGAGCTTGAACTCAGGGCCTGGATTCTGGCCCTGAACTTTTTTGCGCAAGGCTAGCATTCTACCATTTGAGTCACAGCTCCAGTTCTAGCTTTTTAGGGGTTACATGGAGGTAAAAGTCTCGAGCTTTCTTGCTCAAGTTGGCTTCAAACTATAATGCCCAGTTCTCAGCCTTCCCATTAGCTAGGATTACAGGCAGGAGACAGTGGGACTCAACATAGATGTACATTTTTATATGCATTTGTAGGTTTTTTTCTGTGTGCAGAGGCGGGGGGACACTGTGAGTTCCAGGTTCAGAACTCCTGAGAGACACTGCTGTATAGTAAATTATGACAAAACCTACAGATGCAGTTAATACAAATTCTAAAATAATTCCAAGGACCATGTGGTAACCACTTGGGGAAGTCAGGAAATGAATCTTTGGCTTCTCTGTATCGAGCAATTAGACTGACACTCACCTAGCATCTCAAAGTTCTCCATTTCAAGTGCTCTATCTAAAGGGGGGGGGTGTGTGTATGTGTGTGTGTGTGTGTGTGTGTGTGTGTGTATGTGTGTGTGTGGTGTATGAGTAAGAGGGAGAGAGAGAAAGAGAACACACAGACGCATAACTCAGATGCTTGGTTAGTCAGCATTCTTGAATCATTCAGGCCTCTAGAGCAGTGACTTATGATTTCTGAGCTTCAGTTTCCTGATCTCAGCAAGGACCAGTATTTCTCAGTTACAAAAAAAAAAAGATTTAGAAAATGCAGCGTGCTTTTTCAAGCATATTTTAAATAGACAATAAATATTGATTCCCATCTCTGTTCTCTTTCCCACTGTTGATTTTTTCATTTGCTATTTGTGAAAGGGCACAGTGAGTATGCTGGAGCCACATGGAAGTTAAGTAATATAATGGAATATTCATATAAAATTACATAGAGAAAGGCTTCTTGGAAATTAACTTGAGGGCTGGGAGTGTGGCCTTGGGATAAAGTGCTTGCTTGGCATGCACAAAGCCAGAAATGGAGCTATGGTTCAAGTGGTAGAGTGTTAGCTTTGAGCTAAAAGTCTTGGGGACAGTGCCACGACTCTGAGTTTATGTCTCACAACAGACTCACAGAGAGAGAGAGAGAGAGGAAACAAAGCCCTAAATTAATCCAAAAGACTACCACTACCTTAATTTGCAGAGTTGCTTGCATGAATAATATGAAGAATTCTCTAATGTGTATTTCTGGCCTTGGGTCTACACAATAATAAGCAAGTTTGGTATGTTTTATAAACAGGGGCTTTTTCTCAGGGGTTCTTGTTTCTCTTACCAAGGTCTTTCAGGGAAGGTGGCTCTGTACTCATTAATTCATTGCATTCTAATCTTTATTGTCTAGAAACTCTCTTCTGAGTGTCCTCTTGGTCACTTAGATTTCTTCAAGTGGCAAGAAACAGAGGTAGCAACATCCTGTGGAGGTTTCAAAGAGGAGAGTGAGTTTCTGATGCTTCCATGAAAATACTAACACGTACATGAAACAAGCTGACACTTTTCATGAACCTATCTTAACATAGGTAAATAGTTTGACCCTTTGGAAAATAAAGATAGAATGCAAGAATGGCCAGTGGGATTATTTGTCTTAGATCGACACTGATTACTGATGCTATGAATCCCTCCCCTCACCCCCCAAAAAAAGCCAAATGGAATTTGGAAATGTGTCTGGTTTTACTTCAGGGTTTAATGGAAAAGAAGAGATGGCAAATGTTCCTCTTGGGGATAAGTGTCCTCTGCTCTCCGAGCAGACATTTAGGGCCCAGTGCAAGCTGTGAGCGTCTCCAAGTACGTCTTGTCTCTTGCTTTTGCCTTGCTGAGCCCCTTCCCTCTGTTGCGCAGCTCATCCAGCTGCTTCTGTGAACTCTTCCTCCATCCTCTCTCATCCCCCACGGCTGCTCAGATGTCATCCCCCGGCCTCCCTTCCTCTCAGCTGCATCTGTTCACCTCCCCTGCTGATCCAGCCACTTCTTTAGCTCAGGGACAGCGAGAGGAAATGATTCCAGCCGCTAAACAGCTTTTATGCAGAGAGAATATTTAAATATTCTCAGTTTGCAGGATTCTCCTTCACCTCATGCTATGATCAGAGGTTAATGGAGACAGTTTGGGACTTCTCTCTGTAGGTAGAGACAGGAAGACTTCAGAAATGAAAGGCCAAGATCTTGCAACATCCCTCCCCTGATTAAAACAAAAAAAGTAAGAATTTTTATATAGGAGGATAAAACCATTTTTTCTCCATCAAATTTACTTTGTAAATAGTGGCCCTATGTCCCTGTATTCTAGCTCTTGGCCCCAGTCCACAAGCTTTAGCCAAATTAGAAGTGGTTATTAATATTTATTATTTTTAAATGATAATAAATATTAATTGATAAAATTAATAGATTTATATACATATATAATTAATGGATAGAATTTTAATGAGCACTGTACTCTAAATATTTATGTAACTAAAGTGATTTTTATATACAGGGTAAATTTTACAGTGTTGCTTAGTAGATAGTTTACTTTTTAAAAATCAGTTTATTATCAGTATAAATTTAAGCTGTAAGAAGCTAAAAATTAATCTGCCATGCAGGATTGTTTCAAGGATTTCCTGTGGTAATTGCCTTGCACATTGATTGACCTGTACCTGATGCCAACTAAATGCTAATATACACAAGCGTGTGCATGTGCATCTCTATTTATACATTTGTGTTCTCCAAACATCTGTCCAGATGCATTTTTATCTCTTAATTAATTATGAATTATATCCTTATATTGCTATATATTTACTTAATATTTCCTTACTCTGGCTTCCATTTTGCTTTGCTTCTATCTTCTTCTTCTCCTCCACTACTTCCTCCTCCTTCTCCTCCTCCTCTTCCTCTTCCACCTCCTTTTCTTTACTCTTTTGTTCTAAAAGTATCTTCCTATATTTCATCCTCTCTTCTATTCTTTGTCCATCTTTTCCAACTTTGTTTTTTCCTTTTCTTATAATTCAGAGGTACTATGCTGTGTCCATTTATTATTTTTAAGAATTCTACTATGACATAATCTCCTGAAATAAAATTCCTAAGTTGGGGGTAAACAATGACTGTCTAAATTAGTTTTCTCCAAAGTCACAGTTATGTACATTTTTCTAAGTGCCAAATTCCACACAGTCCAGACAACATGGAAGTTTATTATTTTGTATTTATTTTTGCAAGTTTTCACAAATTCAAGTAGTAATTTTAAAAGTCTTTTTATTGTCTGCAAGCCTATAATTTTCTCTTGATAGTTTCATATTTAAGTGTTCTTAAACTATCTTATTTAGTAATCTGAGTATTTCAAAGCATTAGAGATTTTGAATAGTACATCAATTTGTATTAATTGAGTGATTATTTTGTGCTATTTCTAAGAATAATAGAGGAGCAAGGATTCAGTGATCACCGATATGGTCTCTGGAAGTTTGAGAAGTGTATCCAGTGAAAAGTTACTACTAAGTAAACAGAGTGTGTGATTACTTAACAAGTATAGTGGAAATATTTATACAGTTTAGTGAAAGTATACTGAAAGTGGGATAATTAATCCGTCTAGGATTTAAAGAAAACTTTGTGGATGATTGAGACTTTCACCAATTATGTTTATAAGTATATCTTTTTAAATGGTTCACCAGGGCAAGTGAATTCTTGACGATTTCCTGTGGTACAGTGGGTTTCTAAGATTCTGTGCTGTTTATAAGGCTTACACAGTATAAGAAAAATATGATTAATGCTTTCGTTTGGGTGTCGGATCTGTAATCATGTCCATTCTCAAGTTTGAAGTTGATCCTCTTAGGTCTACCCATCCCAACTGTTACATATGTGTGCCAGGAAGTCCAGGGGCTGGCCCATGGGAAAGAGTGGGGGCACGGGGAGAGGATTCTGTGATGTCTCTTCCCTTTCTCCTGAGAGTTTAGCAAGCTGAACAAACTCTGACCTTTCCGGCTTCTTCTGAATCACTGTCAAGCAATGAAGTCCTGGCTTGTGGGGCCGCTCGTCTTCTCCTGGCTCTAACAGTGTGCTTTGGGGATGGAACTATCATACGTTCTCAAGAACCACCTCAGTACATGGCTGGTTCGCTGAGTTTAGCACTTTTAGGCTAGACCTCTATGAATAGGTTCTTTTCCTCTCTGTTGAAGATCTATTTTCCTTTCATATTTTTCCTTTTTCAAATTTTACTGTCTGGGTAATATATAGAGGGGTTACAGTTGCATTCGTCAGGTAGTGGGTACATTACTTCTTGAACACTGATACCCCGTCTCATGTTTTTGTCCCCCTTTCCCTCCCCCCACCTCCTCCCTCCTTTCACATCTTTTTCCATGCTTTCTTTTCTCCAGTGTGATTATGTTAAGTCCATGAGCTCTAGGAAGGTAAGAATTATGTTCTATTTTCCGTAACCCATGCATACGACACCAGTGCTGCACATAATAGACCCTCAATAAATGTGGATGGGGCATGTCTGCTTTGCTTTGGGGATCACTTTAGATGGTGCCCTTCAGGTCCAATGATAGCGAGATGTCACTAAGCACAAGACTCTGAACTCCTCACCCCGCCTGCCTCTCATGCCAAAGGATTGCTCTGATGCCAAGTGTTTGTATAGCCACTAGAGGGCACTGTTTTGTCAGAGGCTATTCCAGACTTTTCTTCAGTGCCAAGACTCCGTAACTTCATCATCTACTTTCAGCTTCTGGTATTCAATGCTTCTGTTAATAAACAACTTTGAGATTATTACATAATTATGCGTGCAATAAATAATAGTGAAAATGAATCAAACCTTGGTAACAAAAAACAATTTTGATAAGGTTAGATGCAAGTTAATCATATAAATATGATATACATATATAGTTAATAAAAGACAAATTACAATGCTCTTATATAAAGGTAATTACTTTATGCTTGCTATTCCTATATTTTGTGTTAGAAAGGCAGGTAAAAATTTCAAACCATGGGCCAGGAGTTTGGCCTAATGGTAGAGTGCTTACCTACCATGCACGAAGACCCAGGTTCAATTCCTTGGTACTACAACATAGAAAAAGCCGGAAGTGGTGCTGTGGTTCAAGTGGTAGAGCCACAGTGCTCAGTCCTGAGTTCAAGCCCCAGAACTGGCAAAAAAACCAAAAACCAAAAACCAAAAAACTTCATATAAAACTAAAAAGGAAAAAAAAAAAAAACCCACAACAAAAAAACCAGAAAACAAAACTTAAAAGGCAAGTGAAATTTTATTTATATCAAAATTTGTTTTTGCACTTTATTTAATCAAAACAACACAATTTTGGTTAAAATTGTATACAGCAAGACGTCGGTGGCTCATGACTGTAAACCTAGTTCCTTAGAAAGCTGAAATCTGAGGATCTCGGTTTCAAGCCAGTTTAGAAATGAAACTCCATGTGACTCTTATTTCCAATCAACTACTGAAAAACAGAATGTGGAGCTGTGGCTTAAGCACTCAACCCAAAAAGCTAATGGACATTGCTCAAGCCCTGAGTTCAAGCCCTAATACCAGCAACTAACTAACTAACTAAATATAAAATAAAACGTGTACAAACAGAAAATGACCCAAACACATTTCAATTAAATGCGAAAGGTAATTGGAGTAGAAATTTACTTTGAAGGAGAATAACAGTGCTGTATTTGATGCTATTTTTCAAAGCTGTAAAAGTTACAATTCATGAAGAGTTCCTTCTGCCCTCGTTACTTCTATCTCCACAGAACTGACTGCAAAGCCAGATGAGTTCTTGGGCTCTCATGTCAGAGTTTGCAAATATTTCCAATGTACCCGTGAATCAACACAGGGGATATGTGAGAAGACAAAGCTGTTCACACTGCCAGTGAGCTTCTAAACACACGGTTAACCCAGCAGAGGCTTGGGCGGCCAACCATAGCTGTCTCAGGAAGCTGCACAAGTAGTGGATGTCAGCAGGGAGGGTCTATCTTCCCAAGTTGAGAGCAAAGCAAGCAAACAAACAAAAAACAGCAACTCTGAGAAACATCAGAGAATGGGAAGATTGTCTCCCAGCAAACCCTGTCAACAATTAAGAAATAGCGTCAAGAAAGAACTGTTGGGGTCTTTTCACAAAAATCTTTGTGATAATCTGTTAGTAAACTCTCTTTTACTTCTGCTTAAAGAGTTGGGTTTTTTTAAGTGAGCAATTTTTTTGGTGGCAGGCTACAAAGTCATCTGTGAAGTGTTTAATTAAGCTCAGTCTGATTAAAAATGTAGGCTTAAATATCTGTTGATTTTGTGACAAGCTGTGGATGTTAATTGTCTTGATTGGTTTTATTTTGTATTCCCAGGACAACAGGATTTTTATATGCATAACTGTGGTTGATGCAAGGAGCAAAAGTATAATTTTTTTAAAAAAGAAACATGTATTTCTTAAGTTAGCCAGATTTGCGAGATCACATCCTTAAGAGCCAGTAAATCACAGAAAAAAATCTAGAAGACCAAGAAAATAAACTAAAGCCGTTGCCCCCCACAAATTTACATTGGGGAGCAATGGTCTTTGTGTGAACTTTATTTGCCATCTAGAGCCCAGTTAGCTTTTTATTCCATCACCTTAGCATTAGTGTATTTGTAAAAGACACCATTTCTCTGAAATGGTATGCATCTTTCTCCAGAGGGCTTTCAAAAACTTTTAGCAAGGAGGGAAGCCATTTTTCTCACCTATTTGATGTAGCAGATTATTTATGGAGCCAACATGTTGACACACTATAAAGTGTAAAAAATGAGGCCTAATAAGGTTAATTGTCATCTGAACCCTCCTCTGTAGGCTGCAATCTGTAGGCTTTGATTGTTTCTCTGGGGGAAACTCTGCCCAGATGGCAAAGTCCTCAAGGCCCTGACCCACAAGGGGCCTGTGGAGATGGAGAACAAGGTGCATCTCTGCAGACTAATTAATTTACTACTATAGCACCTGTTCCAGAATAGATAGGGCTGGAGAGGAAAGCGGTCCCTGGGCACAGTGGCAAGCTCACGGGTAAATGGATTTCAGCTGATTATATTAAGCTGATGCTTTGATCATCTAAAGGCGTTAAAATGGAAATAAGTTTTTTTTTTCCTGGCTGTTGGCTTCCATGACTGTGGTTTGTATTTTTATTATAAATGATGGGTTGTAGAAAAGGCTGTTTTACATTTCAGCATGTCTTATTTTAAAATTGTACAATATTTCTTTTTTTCCCACTTTAGAAATGCATGTTGTCATCAAGCTGCACCTTTTAAACAATTCTGCTTTCTTGTTTCCATTTTATTCCAGCCAAATTACTAGCTGGAAATCAAACCCCGACACAGATTCCTTTTAGCTAGAACATTTTATTATGTACTCACACCTTTAATTCAGTGTGTGTAATTAAGCTTTAATCAGCTGAACACTATTTGTGAAAAATATCAGCTACTTCTTTAAATGAAGTTCTGGTAAAGTCATGCTATTAAAGCTTTGGTAACTAGTTACTGGCACAAATAAATCCTTGTGCAAACAAGCCTTGGTCATAAATGGATTTACAATGTGAGTCTTTCTGCACTCCATTTCACTTTATTGCCTCTTTGATTCCCAAAAGGATTAGAGGTAATTTTTTCAGTCCTTTAGATGCCATAAAACTGTTTCTCTTTCCAAATTAACACTATGATCTTCCATGTCATGTGTTTGGCAAACATGAGGAATTTATAAGACTAGTCTTACTGTTGCATAGTCATAGAGATATAGATGGGCAGTGCCTCAACTGCCTTAGCCCTGTGCTGGGAGCCTTCACAAAGGCTGTGAAATTTTACTTAGAAATAGACTCTTGATCATATGGAAGCTCTCCCAAAGAATGCCAATGCCTATAGCTTCTTCCTAAGTTAAATGATATGAAAGATTTCTTGCCATTGTTAAATTACCATGATCATCTAAATTCTATCAAGGAAGTTGCCATCAATATGATAATAGGTAAAATGTTTCTTTTAGAAAGATACCAACAGATTGCAGAACAGAACAAGTGCAGCAAATGTAACATGATACTGAGGTTTATTTACAGATTCCTTCTACCTATTGTACCTGGAACTAGGTTACATTTACTTGGTTTTCTCCTCCATTGCTCATGCCTGCAATCAGAAGGCTGGGATCTGAGAATCATGGTTTGAACCCAGCCTGGGCAGAAAAGTCCTTGAGACTCTTGTCAAAAAGCCAGAAGCAGAGCTATGGCTCAAGTGCTGGAGGGTGAGCCTTGAGCAAAAATGCTAAAGGCTAGAACCCAGGTCCTGAGTTCAAGCCCCAGTACCAGCATACCAAAGCAAACAAAGCCAGCAGTTGTTTTAACATATTTTCTTTTTAAACATGAAAAAGTACAAAAATGTAGGCATTAGAAATGGATTTTTTTCTCATTTCTGACCCTAATCTATCTATCTCCTCATGTTTACTTGGCCCCCTGTGTGATCTGTCTGGAGGTACTTCGATGGGGTTTGAAATGATTATAAGGACATCCGGGCCTTTGCTTCTGTAAACAATATTGCCACTGATTTCCATGAGCCTGCAGTGTTTATTTGTAGAATAGAGTCACTGAATCACAGAACACATATACTTTGAATTTAGCCAAATATCGTTAAGTTGTGCTCCGGACAGCATGCAGTCATTGCGACTATGTCCCCACAGCTAGGTTTGTTTGCCCCTAAGCCCAAAAGTGAACTGTTGAATCTGATTATTTTAATTTGCATTCCTTTTAATTATCACTGAGGTTGAGTATCTTCTCAAATGATTAAAAACCACTTCATTTTCTTTGGAAGTGAACAGCCTGCCCGTGTCCTTTGCCAGTCTTGCTGCTGGGCCATGGTTGTTATTTTTATGGGGTTAAAGAGCTCTTTAAGGAACAGGGAAATCAGCCCTCTGTCTGCCAACACACAGTGCCTGTCATTTCCATGGCATTTCCCCTTCATATCTGTCTCTCATTTACCATGCCCTCTACTCTTCTTTTATCACTGCCAGTCTGGGTTTAGGATTGCTTAATAAGTCCTGGAAACTAGAAATGATAATGTCGTGGGAAAGGGGTTAATTTGGGTGGTTTTGTAACTTTGACTTTTGATGAAGTAGGAGGAGAAGGACTTGAAAGGGCAAAATTAAAAAGAGGGTGAAGGAACTTTCATGATTTGAAAGAGGGGCTTTTACACTGACAAGACCTTGAAAAAATAGTGTTTATGAAAAAAAGCAATTTACCCATAATTTTCTGCCTTTCCTTTGCTATTATTACAGGTATTTGTGTTAATGTAAAAAAAATCTCTCTCTGGATGCTTTTGCCATCATTTTGGACATCGTATGAAATGGAGGGATTACGAGGCCACATAGTTACCAAGGCCTCGACTCCTGGGTAAAGTATAGAAGAGAAAGAACAGCATGGTTTACAAGCTACTGGTTAAGCACAAGCAACTTTTTATATTCAGACCCACAGTGGTTGCTAAGTAAATAGACACGTTTTGGCACTTTATACCAAAGTAAAGCCTATTTGTGATGTCCTAAAAGTGTAATCATCATCACCTTCAGAGTAATTATTGTTAGATTGAATCATGGAAGCAACCAACTTGAGCACAAATCCTGGGTCTTTACTTCTTTGCTCTGTGACCTTGGTTATATTCTCATTTCTAAAGCAAGGAACATGAGAAGAACTATTTCATAGGATTGCACTAAGGCTAAAAGTGGAATAATGCATGTGTCTAGCATAGAGTAAACTTTATCAGTGGCCGTTCTCATTATTAGCTTGATTATCAGTTACCATAAAACATGATCTACATTTTGCTAACCTCCACCTGCTTTAAAGTAAGTGAATGGACAATGGTGAAATTCTTGCCCATGCTAAAATTGGATGCAACATCCACGAAACCACTTCTGGATGAATCTACTCCACTGAATCACTTCTGGGTGAGCTTTCATTGTGTGCCTTCCTCTCTAGAAGTTTTCTTCATACCTGGTTTAAGGATAAAAGTCTGATTTGGGGGGCCAGGAGTTTGACCTAGTGGTAGAGTGCTTGCCTAGCATGCACAAAGACCTGAGTTCAATTCCTCAGTACCACATACATAGAGAAAAGCCAGAAGTGGTGCTGTGGTTCAAGTGGTAGAGCTCTAGCCCTGAGAAAGCCCCAGGACAGTGTTCAGGGTCTGAGTTCAAGGCCCAAGACTGGCCACAAAAAAAATCTGATTTTGTAGTAGTGGAAGTAGTCATCAGATCCTCTTAATACCTGGAGTGAAGATTGGTCTACTTTCCTCTCCCTAGGTCTTGCTGCATTCATGTGTTTGCTCATGCTATTCCTTCTCTGTCAAATGCTATTCCGGCCTCAACTATTCATATAGAAATATATACATCTCCTTCTGTCTGTCATGGAAATTGATGGCTCAATTTTATTTGAAGTTACTTCTGCTGATGAGCAAGAATAATGCACAGAAACACTGCCAAATTGGGTGTGACGATCCAGTATTATAAGGGAGACAAGGGTGTTTATTTATTAGTTTTAAGTGAATGACTTTCAATCATCCCAGTCAACATTTCTGATATGAATATGTCGCGTGAAATGATTGCTTTTATGTTGGTAGTTTTGCAAATCAGAACCTATTTGCACAACGCCATTAGGCCAATATATCTTATCATAATATTTGCTAGTACCGCAGGCTTTACAAATTAGTTGTTATGATGGCAGTTTTCTATTAACATGAATTTACTGATTAACTAATTTATTTACCTTTTGAAAATTGATATAGTACTGTACTCATGTTCTATAACTAATAGGAAGTGCATGGGTTCTTGGTATTAGAAATAAGAATCATCAATTATATATTTATTTTTCTTCTGTCTCTCAGGGCCAGAAATAAACCACATAAAAAAATCATGTAGGAAAATACATTAGTGACATTTGTAGGCTATATACTGAATCAAGCTTCATCAGAGGAGGATCCGTGGAATTGTAGTTCCTGACAACTTCATCCATTCCTCCCCAGATAAATAAAGGAAACTGGCCTGAGGAGCTGGTGACACTCTGGGGCAGTATAACTCTTCTCAAAGTAATAGCTGTTATAAAGCAAGAGGCTTAAAACATTATGCTTGGTAAAAATCATTGATGGGGCACATGTATCTGGCCTTCTGTGTGTATGTATAGGTGTGTGTATGTGTATATGCATGCATGTGTTTGAGTACTGGTACTGGCCTTGAACTCAGGGCCAGGTCCTGTCCCTTTGTTTTGACCGCACAAAGCTATTGTGCTACCACTTGAGCCAACCCTCCACTCTGACATCTCCGCTGATTTATTAGAGATGAGAGCCTCAGAAACTTTTGTGCTTGGACTGGTTTTGAACCTCAGTCCTCAGATGTCACTTTTCTGCTACCATTAGAGGTGTGAACCACCATCACTTGGCTGGCCTTCTCTCATGGCAAGTTCCTATGAAATCACCAATGAAATATTGCACAATTCCAGTACTGAGACTACTGATGACAGTCTCAATTCAGAGCCCTTGATAAGAATGAAACCTGCAAAGTGGGTGAAAGGTAGGAAAGGTGAAAGTCATGCATACCGTTTCATTGATTCAGGAGCTTTTAGATGGTATTCATTACAACATCAATCATGCATGTGTGTGCTAGTGAGGTGAGGAGTGTGAGCAAATAAAAAGAGGATAAATATTTCCCAAGTATTAGAGAAAAGAGTTCTAGGATATAAACACTGGCTCCTTACCAAGACCTTGGGCTTAAGTATGCTCAGTTACCCAAAATGAATGATTGATTTCATTACTTCAGCTGAGAAAAATTTACAGTGAAGATGCCTCGGCTTATTGTAAGAACATGGTAGACATGTTACAACCCCAGGGAAATTGAAAATTAAACATGGAAAAGCTGAGCATCAAAACCATGATATACAAACATTTTTGTGGAAAGAGGATATCTATGCATGCTTAGTATCATATATATTTATATGTGAAAGCTAATTTGGTCTGATACTTCAAAAATCAATTCAGACAACTCTATTATTGACTTATAACTTCAGTTTAAACATATTGCATTTTTAACTTAATGTATTGAGTATTTAGATTTAAATGTTAAGCTTAAATCTAAAGTACAAGCAAAATATCAATAGCCAAAACAAATTATATTTATGAATATAAGCACAGAATGTTTTTATTTGTGCACGTAGGAGCTTTAGGTTTGTTCAGCTGAAATAGTTTAACCCTTTTAAAGACAAAAGAGGAAATGCAGTTTTAAACTTTTGAAGGTGTCAAAATGCTTTATAAATGCTTTATAAATCATTACTCAAAGTTCCTTGGAAACAATTGCTAAAATCTGCCAAACACATAAATAAAATTATGAATTTCTGGTGTGCAACTTAAAAGCAAAATGGAAAACAAAAATGTGTGTCATATTCAACCACAATGTGAAAGAAAAATAAGCTCCATAGTAGGCATTTCTATATTTAATAGCCACCTTCCAGGATAACAGAATATATCAATAGAGAGAATAATAGATTAAAAACTTAAAAGAGATATTAACATCAATATTAAAACATACAATTCAAAGCAAGACTCATCAGCTAAAATAAATAAAATCAGTTTATATTCACAAAAACTCTACTGTCAGGATAAAATAATCATCGTCTATTATATGCAAATAACTGCACTGAAATGTTATGCTGAACAAGTATCATACAAAAATTCGAAAAAATTAATAAAAGTGATAAGAAGATGTCACTGTAGCAAAGTGTCTCCAATCCTTAAAACAAGCTCATATGTCCTTACTATAAGTTTTCATTTATAGGAATACTTACTGATGATAAACACATACCTTTTTATGTACACTGGAGTTATGTCCTGATGAATCCATCATAAACTGAAAGTATCATAATGTGAAGTGCATTAATGCAGCCAACATACTAAACATCATGTTCTAGCAGTGTGATACACTCTAGAGTATCTGTTCTTTACCTTAGAAACCCCATGGCTGACTGGGAGCTGTAGATTCGCCTCTGCCATGTCAGACATCTTACCACATGGAAGGAGAAAGGTCCAACTTCAGCGCCGAAAGATGCCTTCAGTTTACTGAATGAGCATTTCTTTCATATACCAATATGAAGCTGAAAACTAAAGCATTTATATGATGATAATTTCACATTGAATCAAACCAACAACTCAAGAGGCAGACATTCATCCGTTAGGATCTGGAAGTGTTTACTGTGGTAAGATTTTTAAAAGTCCTCCTTCTATCTTCTCAGCTCTATCATTTACTGTTAGCCTTGGAGAAAATTATCCTAGCTCTTTGAAACCGAGTTTCCTCATTTGTGAAATAGAGGCAACAATGTCAAGTAGCTCCTAAAAAGATTTCAAAACTGACATGTTGAATTGAGACCCTTTGTATAACTACTTAAGGATAATAAATACCTACATACATAAATAAATACTTTGGAAAGCTCTAACACAGTGTGGAGTTTGTGATCAAGGCTATTACAGAAGACACAAGATTTACTTGATATTTCTCCCTCTCTCTCCCTGTCTCCCCCTCTCCAGTCCTGGAATTGAACTCAGGGCCTGGGGCACTGTCCCTGAGCTTCTTTTGCTCAAGGCTAGCGCTCTACCACTTGAACCACAGTATAGCACCACTTCAGGCTTTTCTATTTATGTGGTACTGAGGAATTGAACCTGGGGCTTCATGCATGGCAGGAAAGCACTGTACCACTAAGCCACATTCCTAGCCCTATTAACTCCTCTTAACAACCTTATATCACAAACTGAATATCTGAAGAACTGTCTAGGGACTCTATTCATCCTTGAATCTAGAAATTTAGAAGCAGGGAACCAGTATTTCATGCCTGTAACCTTAGCTGCTGGAGATGCTAAAGATCATAGGAATGGGGATCTCAGTTCAAAGCAAGCCTGGGCAGAAAAGTCCCTGGGACTCTCCAGTTAACCACCAAAACACCAGAAGTGGGACTGTGACTCAAATGGTAGAGTGACAGCGTTCTGTAAAAAAAAAAAAAAAAAAAAAAAAAAGCCAAGTGAGAACAAGAGGACCTGAGTTCCAGTCCCACTATTGGCACACAAGAATTTTTTTTTTTAAATAGGCTTATAGCAAGCTTCTGATTCTCACTAAGTTCCTCCATATTGCTTGTCCTTCACGGCCTTTAGTTGTATGTAATAAGAGTGGATTGAAGATGACAATCAGACTGTGACAGAACCAAAAGGAATCAATTCAATAGCTTGCAAATGTGTAGAAGGAGACCCAGAGAGTCCTGAGCTTTACTCAAGGTGACGCCACACTGAGCGCCTGCGCGATGCCTCTCCTCTGCTGGGCCTGGTGATTGTCAAATCCTGAGGATCCACAGGAGAGATCCAAAAAAATCCTGCCTTTTCTCTTGCTGGATGTCCCTGAAGACACATTTAAATAAGAAAAGTTCTTTGCTTTTTTTTGCCCCCCCCCCATAACTCATGTGATTCATTAAACTGGCTATTTAATATAAGGAAACAAATTAAATAGGAGAGGGAAAGAAAAGCAGTTCTTTATTTTTTCCCCCCAGTTGCTTTTTGTGCAGGTGGGCTGCTGCAGGAGGCCCTCTTCTGAAATCCATCTGGGATGTTAGTTTAGCTCTATTGATGTTTAAGACTCTGTCTTTCATCATAACCACATGCCAAGACAATAAGCAATTGAACCACATGTTTTGCCTTTTTAAAAAGGTGTAATCTCCTTCTGAAGTGTAGAGATGTTTAGCAGGATTTTTCTAATTTATCTGTCATCACACCATGCAGGCTGGGCTCCAAGCCCTGACGGCAGTCTCTTTATCACCGTCTTTTGATGAACACCTGTTTCCAGCATACAAATCTATCTGCTGAGATGCAAAATTAAAATAATTTCAACAGTATGGGAATAATTAGGAACCTCTTTTTTTTTAAAGGTCCACCTGTTCCAATATCAAAATATATTTTCTTACACTACATCATTTTATTCCTATATATTCTGTATCTAGGCATATACATATTTGATAATAATTCTCTCATATTCCATTAACTAACAATAAATATTTTCATTTTTAAAGTCAACAGGAAGGAATTTTAAGGCAACCAGAATTCTCTGTATTCACTAAAAGAGAGAAAAAGAGAACACTATTCAACAACTTGGTTTAAAAAGATATGTATGTGTGCGTGTGTGCATGTGTGTGCCAGTTCTTAGACTTGAACTCAACTCCACTTCTGGCTTTTTGGTGGTTAGTTGGAGATAAGAATTTCATTTATTTATTTTTTAAAAATATTTTTTATTGTAATTAATAAAAGGGTTACATGATATTTGCCAGAAAGAAGGTGCATTAATTCCTGCCTGGACCTGCTTGGAACTGTAATACTCATATCTCAGCCTCCATAGTAGCACAGATTATAGGCATGAGCCACCAGCATTTGGCCAAAAAGAAACTTTTAGCTATTCTGTTATTTATTATGGATTACACCTTTTGTTAAAGACTTTCTCACAAAAATAAGGATATGTGACTATGAAGTCAATCTTAATAGATTCTATTTTTTTTTAAAAATAGAAAAAGCTATATGGGCCCTTATAAGGAAAGGTGGTTTTGGTTGCAATTAGATATATTAAGACATTAAATTAATACATGAGACATTAAAATTATTCTTATAATTAACATTCATGTTATATTTATAGTTTTATATTTATACTTATGTTTCAGTGTGCTATTGGATTTTCTATGAACTAGAAGCTGGGTAGTTTGAGAATTTGAAGCAAAATGACATAGAAATTATAGCATAAACACCTCATGTGGTCAATCCTCACTAGAAAAGATCTCATCCTATTACATAAAAGTCCCATTTCCAAAAATTTATATTATTCACCTCAACAAAAAGAAAAGACAACCCCACACATATTTTTACATTAGTACCTAGGACAGAAGACCTTCACATACAACAATCTGTGTAATGACTTCTATTTATCATTAGCTACGCTGGCGTTACCTCTCGTTAAAAAAGAAAACCCCTATTTATCCAAACAGCCTGTAAAGCAAATTCACAGGTGAGAACCAAGCTAATGTAGAAGTGTATTGCAATTCGTCTTCGTTTTCAGAAAGTGAAATCTGAAGTGACAAATTTTGGTTGTTTTTCTGAAAACCATGAAAAAAAAAAGGTAAATACTAGTTGCCTGGCCCTTCCATGCAAAGTTGTCCATGAGGCATTTTGTGGCTGGTTGCTTTTGAGCTGTCGGGGACATTTTGGGCAGTGGTTATATACACAAGTCTAATTACACTAATTAATCACACCAACGTGTGAGCAGTAGCATGTTTTTACAATTAGGATGTAATTTTTTAATCCTTTATTGGGCACATTTAGAGACGCAGCAGTTTCAGATTTACCATACAATAGAGAAAGGAGTTATCCAAATTGAATAAATGTAAATTTCAGCTTGGGCAAATAAATTAATATATGGCAAATGAAACCTACACTTGTATCACAAATATGCACTTGTATAGGAATGATTTCTCTAAGTAGGTGAATGGATTGTAGCTTTTATGGTCATTAAATTATAGGGATCTCAAATCATTTTGCTTAATGTGAAGTAGCAACATCACATTACTTCAACTAGCTTTTACTTCTAATGTGGGCAGTTGTGTTAGGCAGAATAACAGCCCCACACTCACCAGATGAAACTGTATTACAATCCAGAAAACCTAGACCTGTGTTACTTTACACAGCAAAAGTCTATTTGGTAGTTGCAATCAAATTAAAAGATTTAAGATGGAGAGTTCATCCTGGATTATCCTGGCAAAACTCAATGTAACTACAATTGCACGAGAATCAGAGAGCACTGGATGATGGGAGAAAGATTCAGTTCTTGCTGGCTTTGAAAATGGAAGAAGAGACTACAGCCAAGGAATATAGAAGCTGGAATAGTCAAGCTCTGTGGTTCTTTCTGATCCACTAATGGGAATGTGGTTCTGTTGTACCTTGGTTTTATCCCACTGTTATCTCTAGAATTACAGTAATTGCTTTCAGTTGCCAAGTTGGTGGTTATTTGTTATGGCAGCAGCAGGAAGCTAATATAATTTTTTCCCTTGGCTTCTTAAAACCTCAGATTCCTCATCTATACAACACTAATAACATTTGCTGCTTATTTTTTCTCACAGAAATTTAATAGGTTAACAAATATGACTACTTTAAAATTCTCAGAAGTTGAAAAGATAGCATCTTTCATAAAATCGGTAAGACTATTCTTGACATCACTGATGAGACTCTGCCAGTGTAAAATCCCATCATTTAAAAAATCTTCCCCAAATCCCTATCAATTAAGAGCTAATAACTAGAGAATATGGAGTGTATCCAGATTCATTAGAAAGCATCTGTTAGGACGTATCTAAGCAGCCAAAGAAAGGAATTGAGAAAATGACCTGGACAGTATAAAAAGCCAAGAACATAGCTAATGTCAACAGAGCAGCAGAGATGTGATGGACAGGAAATTATCTCAGCAGGACAGAAGAAAGCAAAGATGTTATGACTCATCAAAAAAACACGCTAGCAGAAAAAAAAAAAACATAGTTCAAGTACCCTCAAACACCATTTGGAAAAATCAGTAGAAAACTCCTTTTGCACAGATGTATTTAGCCCTGAATTATTTTAATTAAGGAAAACAATGAAAAAGCAACTTAAATGTCCAAAAATTAGGGAATGATCAAGTATGGTTCGAACAATAAGATTAAATATTATAATTAAAAATACTTGAAAAAACTTTTAATAATTTTTGTTTCAGTGTGGGGGGAGAGGAAGGTGATATGTCTAGAGTATTTTAATACATGTAAAAATCTTTTGAAAAAAATAGAAGGAAGTTTGCAAATAAAAATATTGTCAGTAATTATTTCTGACTAGTTGAGTAATGGAGATGAGGTAGTTTCACTTTCAATTCTACCTGTCCTAACTTTCTAAAGCATACATGCATTACTTTCTATAGTTTTTCTAGAACAGCATAAACCTTAGAAAATGACACCAGTATGTGTGTACCACATACTGGGAAAAGTTTTCTCAGTGTTGCCATAGTCTGTTCAATGGCTTCCTTCTCCCTCACTTCTCATTTAATCCAGTGGGATTTATTAGATTGGTGCTTTATTTTGGGTACTTTGATAGGCAGAATGAGAAATACAGCAGTGAATAAAATATAGTAATGGCCTTTGTGAATTTACAAGCGAATCGGAATGTAAATAATATACAGTATATCCAGATTTGAGAGAGAGAGAGATAATACTCGGGAAGAATTGGAAAGCTGAGCCTTGAGGCTTCCTGGATGAAGTAGAAAAGCAGCAGATCAATGATCTGCAGAGGATGGAATCATGGGTAAGTGGAGATGCCAGAGATACAGACAGAGGACTGAGGACCTTTAAAGACAGTAAATTTTCCTAGTCACTTGAGTAGAATGGACATTGGAATCATAGAAACTTGGGAGGAAGATAGTGAAGCATTAGAAAGAAAAATGAAGCCCTGGGTGCAATGTGCCTAGAGGATGGGGATGATAAACCTGGATACCAGCTTTTTCTTGATATGTACCAAGACAAAATTTGAAGAAAAAAATGCATACAATCACATGTGAGGAAAGTGGTTGACTAAATGCTTATTCTTCATTCTAATGTTTCAGGGTACTGAAGACATGTCTGTAAAGACAGGAAACTTCTGGGCCGAGAGTTTGGCCTAGTGGTAGCATGCTTGCCCTAGCACGCATGAAAACCAGGGTTTGATTTTTTTGGTACCACACACAAAGAAAAAACTAGAAATGGTACTGTGGCTCAAGTGGTAGGGCTATAGCCTTGAGAAAGCCCAAGGACAACATTCAGTCCGGTGTTCAAGCCTTGAGACTGGCACACACACAAAAAAGACAGAGTTTCTCCCATTGTCAATACATACTTAAGCCAGAATTCAGATCACATCCACTGAACCTCTCATTTGTCCTGCTTGTCTCTTGGGATACGTTTTTAAGCAGTATACTATGGTTAACAGTACAATTCAATTTCAGAGCACTCCTTCATATTCATCTGGTTCTTCTTCTCCCATCTTTTTTTATATGGTGTTTGTATACACTGTCTCCTCCACAGAATCATCTTGCTTCCGTGTATTAATATATGTGTCTTGCCTGGAGGTGATGGCTTATGCCAGTAAACCTAGCTACTCATGAAGCTGAGATCTAAGGATTAAAGTTCAAAGCCAGCAGGACAGGAAATTCCATAAGACTCTTTTCCCCAATTAACCAATAAAAAGCTGGAAGTGGGGCTGTAACTAAAGTGCTAGCCTTGTGCAAAATAGCTCATACCTAGCCTGTGAGTTTGAGCCCCAAAGACTGGCACCAACCAGACCACCAATGACAACAACATAAACAGCCTGTGTTTTCTCACTTTTTACCCCCCTAATATTAGGGATTAGAAAACTAACCATAAAGCTTCTAAAATAATGGATTGTCATTCTACTTATTAATGCTAAAATATGTATTACATCAGCCGTTAAGCATTTAGATTTACAGTCTGGTGATGTCTTTAGACGTCACTTCCTAAGCTATTGAGAGAAAATACAGCAACATTCCACACCCTTCTGTGTCAGCTGAACTGTTTTCTCCAGTTCAGCTACATTCATACATCACACATATTCTTCTTTTTCAACTACCAATGTAAGGACTAAGAAAACAATAATCCTATTTCTTTTAAAGCAGATCTCTTTCCATTTTGGTGTTTCAGTGCGTTTCTGCCTTCTCAGTTATCTGATCTCTTAGCAGTCTCTCACTCCATTCCTCTTTTCCAAGCCTCTTGTCATGAGTACTATCCTTTGGATTCTTTCCAAATTAGCAATCTTTTTTAATTTTTATATGGAAAGAGCCAAAAATAAATCACATGCAGTTTCCCAGATGAAGCTTGAGGACAGTGAGGATGATGAGGATGGTATAATGGGATAATTGCTTCTCTTGTGTGTTTCAATGACACCCAAATGGATTCCTGGGCATTTGTTTCTTCCCTCATCCTGCTTTGTTAAGCCCAAAACATGATGTTCATTAGAAAATAAGTAAAGAAAACTTTTTAAAGAGCTGAGCGTGGTGGCTTATGCCTGTAATCCTAGCTACTCAGGAGGCTGAGATCTGAGGATCGTGGTTCAAAGCCAGCCAGGGCACTAAAGACTGTGAGACATTTATCTCCAATTAATCACTAGAAAATGGGAAGTGGGGCTGTGGCGGAGGGACAATGCCCAGGCCCAGAGTTCAAGCCCTATGACCCACACATACACAAAAAAAAAAAAAAATTGAAGAGATTAGATCTTTTTACTGAGGAAAACTTAATGAGGAAAAATTTTGCTCTGACAAGTTAAGCAATGCCAAAATATTGAAACATTTAAAAGTCAGTTATTTCTTTTGGAAAATATTAAATTTGGTGGAAATAACAAGCTATAAATAAGCCTTATATTTTGAGTTTGATGCAGTAGTAGGAAGGGAGTAGAGAAACTCCAAGACAAGAATCTGTTGGCATAGGAAAGAAGGTCACTAATGCCAGATACCACGGGTACGTCTGTGAAATGTTGACCAGGACCTAGGAAGTGAAACTGTCGCTTACTCCTGCAGACAATTAGATATCTTTATGAAGTGCCTATTCTGTTCTATGTGTTGTAAATGGGCACAAACTTGTTTGCTTTCATTTTATAGTACCATATAGTAATTGCACAAATGGATTTCATTATGATCATTGCATATGTGCACTTAATATACATTGATTATATTCATCTCTTCTATTTCTCTTATCGCTCTCTAATTTTTAAACAATTTTGATGGGCTCAGTATTTTATTTTTGCATATGCATTCAGTGCTTTCACTCATAGCTCCCACCCTCCATGTCTCTCCTTTTACTCATCTTGCTGGGTCCTTACACAAACAGTCTTCCTTTTATACTTCTGATGTATTGTTTTCTTTCAAGGACTTTTCTTTAGATCTGCATATGAGGGGAAACATGCAATTTCACTGTGAATTTGGCATATTTTGCTTAACAGAATGATTTCTAATTTCATCCATTTTCCTTAACACATGATGATTTTATCTTTATTGCTGAAATATATTTTATTTATTTATATACATATATTCTTTCTCCTTTATGTTTTCACATTTTACATTGTCCTTATTCTTTCATCAGTTGATTGGCACCTACACTGATTCCACCGTTTGGCTCCTTTTAAATAATATTGCAATAAATATGGATGTGCAATTTTCATTCTTTCATATATAATCCCAGTAGTCATATAACAGTGTCATCTGTTATTTCTGTCTTTAGTTTTTGTTGGTGGTGATGGTGGTGGTTGTGGGGTTTGAACTCAGTGCCTGGGCACTATCCCTGAGCTCTTTTGCTCAAGGTTAGGGCTTTACAATTTTGAGCCACAGTGTCACTTCTGGTTTTTGAGTGGTTAATTGGAGATAAGAGTTTCATGGATTTTCCTACCGGTACTGACTTAAAATTGTGATCCTCAGATCTCAGCCTCCTGAGTAGCTAGGATTACAGGCGTGAGCCATGGACACCCAGACTGTGTTTAGTATTTTTAAGGAAGTTCCTGGTCTCTATAATGGTCATACTAATTTACATTCCCACTAGCAGTATATAAAAGTTCCTTCTTCCCACCCCTGCATCCTCACCAGCATTTGTTGTTTGTTTTCTTGGCGATGGCCATTCTCACTGAGATGGGATGGAATCTTAATGTGTAGATTTGCAGTTCTCTGATGGCTAACAATGTTTAACATTTTTACTTGTAGGTATAGCCTTTTTGTACTTTTCTTTGAGGAACTGTCAGTTCAGTATATTTGACTATCTATTGATTGGGTTATGTTAGTGTTTGAATTCTTTATATATTCCAGATATTAATCCTCTGTCAGATGAATAGTTGGCATTTGTAGTCTGCATCTTCTATTTGTTTCTTTTGCTGTTGAGAAGCTTTTTAGTTCAAGCCTATTTGTCAGTTGTTTTTGTTTTTTGAGCTATTAGAGTCCTATTCAGAGAGTCATTATCTACCTTACAATAGTCTCAACGTTTCATGTCTTAAAGTCCTTGATAAACTTTGAGTTGTTTGTTTTTCCAGTCCTGGGGCTTGAACTCAGGGCCTGGGCAGTGTCCTTGTACATGTTTTGCTCAAGGCTAGTGCTCTGTTCAAGGTAGTGCTCTGCCACCTGAGCCACAGCACCACTTTTGGCTTATTCTGTATGTGTGGTGCTGAGGAATTGAACCCAGGGCTTCATGCTTGCTAGGTGAGCACTCTACCACTAGGTTATGCTCCCAGCCTTGAGTTGATTTTTGTACTGAGTGAGGGACAGTTGATAATTCAAAATTGATTATTAAAGAAGGGAAAAAGTTAACTGTGATGGTCACTCAATTAGTAGTTGGGGTGACCACAACACCATGCTCTAAAAACCTTCTCGGTGGCTTCTGTGTCCAAAATTCATTTTCAGAAAAGCTTGATACTACAGAGCTTATATTGCAGAACTCATACTGCAAGTGCTAATAACCTTTTTAAGTGGAGAGCTGACGAAAGTGATTTATGTGACTCTGAGGCAAATAAACTCTTCTTTGAGAAACTTAATTTTAGTAAGGTATTGTATGGATTACAACCATTCAAGTGACTTTAGAGACTCCAAAATGAACTAAAAAATGGACATCTAGTTTAAGATTACCATAGACATGAACATAAACAAATATAAATTAAGATGGAAACACAAAACAACCCTCTTGAGACCTGGAAAGGTAGAAAAATTGATCTTAGGCCAGAAACAAGAGCTTCTGTGATGTGCTTGAACTAGAATTGCACAGTCTCCTATGGCTGGGGTATCCCACAGGAAGATTTTCGCTTAGGCCCCTAGTCCCTGCAGTTCTGACGATTAATAATGACCATATGGTCATTGTCTATTGAGACAATTTCCCAGAACTCTACATTTGTATTTACAATTCTCTTAATTGATTAATAGATAATATATGTGGGTACTCAATTGGTACCTTAAATTTACATTAATCAAGATAGAAGTCATAATTCCTATATATCCTATGAAGCCTCAACATAGGCATCTGAATAAATATCACAATGTACCCATATGTGGAAGAAACAAATCCCTAAATATTATGTTTGACTCTGTTTGTTCCTTCTACACCACTTAAATCCAATCCATCAGCAAGTCCTGAAATCCCTATAGCCAAACATATACACAATCTCCAGTAGCTTTGCATCTCATTTAAAATCCACAATCTTTGTTGTGATTTATTAGGTCCAATGTCCCATACTGTGTTTTACCATTTTTTCCATTTCTTAACACATTTCAGTGTCTTCCACTTCAAATTTTTATTATCACATGGGGCACCAGTGGCTCATGCCTGTAATCTTAACTACTTAGGAAGCTGAGATCTGAGGATCACAGTTCAAAGCTAGTCTAGCCTGAAAGACCTGGAGACGCTTATCTCCAATTAGCCTCCAGAAGACTGGAAGTGGTGCTGTGGCTCAAAGTAGTAAAGCACTAGCCTTGAGCAGAATAGTTCAGGGACAGCATCTAGGCCCTGAGTTCAAGCCCCATGACCAACAAACATTCTCTAATTTGCTCACATGTCTTTCTTACCCCATGGTGAGATGCGCTATAATAGGAAGATATACCGATCTGTATGGTCAGGGTCATGCTGACCCTTACATAACTGGCGCTTTCTTATCAACACACAGAGCTTGCCTACACTCTGCAGTTTATTTATTCATTGCCTCTGGCAAAAAACTTCTTCTTTGCTTTTCTTTGCTTCTTCACACCTCCTAAGGAGAAAAGTGCCCTGGAAGCAATAATGTTTATTTTAGTTACTTCTCAGTTCGTTTCACCCATGTGATACATCCTAGGTACTCAATATTTGACTTCAATAAATCTTATTTTTATTAATATAGTTTGGTGATGTAACCCAAATGCCAAAAAATTATCATCACAATTCAATTGTAAATAATATTCCAACAAAATCTGTGTATCACCTAACAATTTTGCATATATAATTACAAAGCTACACCAACTATTTACTGCTGACACAATAAATCTAATTAAATGCCACCATTGAACAACTGTTATCAGATTAAAGCAATATACACTAAAAATGCTTCTTGTTTCTAGAAAGATATAGGGAATTTCTTTCCAATATCTTCTGGAAAGTGCACAGATGAGGATAAAAACAAAAGAGACTCATGCTTTAGAGTGATAGAATGTTTACTATTCAAGGCAGGTATTACAATCATGCCACATGTGCACTCATTAGAATGGCAGTGAAATACATCAGCCAATTCTACATTAAAAACTGCAAGCTTGTGGAGGGGATGTGGCCAGGAGGGATCACTACTACACTGTTGGTGGGAGTGTAAACTCGTTCAACCACTATGGAAAGCAGTATGGCAGTTCCTCAAAAGACTAAACATAGAGCTCCCCTATAACCCAGCAATTCCACTCCTTGGCATTTATCCAATCATCCAGAAACAAAGACATACTAAATCCACCAGCACAACAATGTTCACTGCAGCACAAAGATATGGAACCAACCTAGATGTCCCTCAGTTGATGAGTGGATCAACAAGATGTGGTGTTTATACACAATGGAATTCTATGCTGCCATCAGAAAGAATGACATTGCCCCATTTGTTAGGAAATGGAAAGACTTAACAAAGATCATATTAAGTGAAGTAAGCCAGACTCAAAGGAACATAGGCTCAATGGTTTCCCTCATTTGTCATAATCAGTAGAAACCTTGGGCTCTCATAGCAGAGATTTGCAATAGAGCAAAACCTAGATACATAAGGCCATATAGTATGACACTAAATGAAAGGACCTCTAGGATATAGAAACAAAAGCCATATAATGAGTGATTGTTGTCCTTAATGTACTATGTTATCTCTCATCTCTTTTGCTGTCCCTTGGTTATTTCATGTTGTTACAGTATCTCACTTCATTATCTGATATATTGGATATATTTGTATTTGGTTATTTGAAATTGGATAGGGAAGGGGAGAAAACAAGATGAGGGTGGGGTTGGGGGGGAGGGAAATGGGGACCAAGACATGAGAAAGGATATCAATGTATGTGAAGTAAGGCACCTTCTATCTGGCGAATATAATGTAACCCTTCTATTGATTACAATAAAAATATATATAAAAAAACTACAAGCTTGGTCAGCTATCTAGGAAATGATGCATTACAAAGGATACCTGCAGTACACAGTCATTAGAAAAATCTATTTTGGCTGGGAATGAGTGTTTTCCTAACACTCATGAAGCCCTGGGTTCAGTTCCTCTTTGCCACATAAGCAGAAAACGTGAGAAGTAGCACTGTGGCTCCAGGGGTAGATTGCTAGCCTTGAGTTCAATCCTCAGGAAGAAAGGCCTACAATAAATCTTATGTAAGCCAAATCCAAGAGACAAACTACCCATATTTCCTCTGATACGGACAAGTTAGATCTTAAACACACTGGGCAATGTCACAGGAGTCTTGAACCACATACTGTTACATATACTGTTACCAAAAGAGGATATGCTTAGAAGAAAAGAGGATATGCTTAGAAGAGAAACACAAATGTGCAATGCTTATGTGCCTCTTTGTATAGAATTTTACATAGATATGTATGTGTATATATATCAAAACAAACAGATAAAAATAAATAAAAACTACAAGCTTGGAAGATTTTTGTGTGTGCCATTGAGCCTTTGATAAGACATAATTGTGGAGCAGTTAAACATAAGATTGGTCACCTAGTTTAAATAAATTTGGAGCTCTATCCTCCATAAATAGAGGATACCTAGTTTCTGAACATCAGAAGGAAGTTATGAAAATTGCTCATAGCCTAGGTTGCAGGGAAAACTTAAATAAAAAACAGAAAACATATGGATACTTTTTCTTTAGCAGTGATGCAGTCAAATTAGAAATAAAAGTTTATAAGAAGTAATGATGCTAAATACTCAGTTGAAAATGATTGTCAGAGAACTAAAAATTGAAAGAACTGTTAAAATCACTATACATTATAATTTATAGGTTGCAGCTTTTAATTTACATGGAGGACAATGTATAAATTTTTGTTATTTTAATATACCAGAAGGAAAGATTAATCAAGAATTCTATTTTCAGAATTTTATTTTTAATTAAACATATCTATGGGCTGTGGTGTGATAATTTGATACATGTATACAATGTGTAAAGATCAAGTCAGGGTAATCAGCATTTCCATCTCCTTAAACATTTTGAATGCAGACTTTGAAAAGCAACCAAAGAAGCATGAAAAAACACGAAGACTTTAATGAACAATAAAATAGGATTTATTGAAGTAGAAAGAAGAATAATGATTGAATTTATAATCCTGGAGCCTATTCTTTGAATAGGTCTATAAAATAAACAAACTTCAGTCTGTTGGTTAGGGAAAAAACAAATGGAGAAAGAGAAATGGATAAACAAATGGAAGAGATGACAATTATAAGAAAAATTTATAAATTAAAATTACATGGTGTATAATTCTACATTTATGAAAATTAAAACCTTAATAAATAAAAAGATAATTGTCAAGGAATATATAAACTACTCAAACTCTCTAAAGAAGAATTAATATGGGAATTGTCTGTAAGACTATTAAATCTCTATTCATGAGGCAGCATCTTAGCATTAGGTCTTCATTATTTTTCTGTATTTTTCCAGTGCCAAGTTGTTCTTAAACTCTCAACAATGATTGAAAAAGAATATTGTTTATCTCTATGTCTTTGGTAGAGATTTAAAGATCTAAGTTTTCTTGTGAAGTATTTTTAGTGACTTCAGACAATTTCCTATCAGTTCATCTCTTTGCCAAATAAGTTCTATGTGTTAAATATATTTTTCTTACTGTCGTTTACGCCTTTATGCCTTTTCATTGTTTCATTGGATTTCTCCTGAGTCAAGAGTTGTGTGTGTATATGTTTGTGGGGTGTGTGTATGTGTGATATTTATTATTTGCATACAGTGTACTCTGATCAAATATACCCTATCTGTATTACTCCTTCTTAATTCCTCTCTGTTCTCACAACTCCTTTTAAAATTTTTAATGGGTTTTATTATGCTATTTATATAAAATGTACTCCTATAATATACACCCATCATTCCTACCTTTTCTTTTACACACACCCACTGATTTCCCACCCCCAAAAGTGCTCCATTAACATTAGTTAATGTGATGAAACTAGGATTTAAATTCACATTTCATGATAGCCAAGTGTATGATCAACATATTACCGCCTAATATTTCCTCTCCGAAATATTTTTTCACTTAACATGAACTTAAAGAATGGGGCTAAAGTAGATCTTAAATTAAAAAAAGGGCTCCGTTAATTTAATTATGGGATATAAATTAGCTGCAGAATTAAAACTAGCTAGAAAGATACAGCTTAACTTTGTTTTTTTAATTTTTTTTATTTTTAATATATTTTTTATTGTAATTTATAAAAGGGTTACATAATATTTGCCAGATAGAGGGTGCATTGATTCACATACATTGATACCCTTTCACATGTCTTGATCCCCATTTCCCTCCCCCCCCCACCTCCCCACCCTCACCTGTCTTGGTTTTCCCCCCTTCCCTATTCAATTTCAAATAACCAAATACAAATAAATCCAATATATGAGATAACAAATATATCAGATAACTGTAACAATATGAGATACCCAAGGGACAGCAAAAGAGATGAGAGATAACATAGTACATTAAGGACAACAATCATTCGTTATATGGCTTTTGTTTCAGTATCCTGGAGTCCTTTCAATTAGCTTCATACTATATGGCCTTATGTATCAAGGTTTTACTCTATTGCAGATCTCTGCTAGTAGAGCCCAAGATTTCTACTGATTATGACAAATGAGGGAATCCATTGAGCCTAAGTTCCTTTGAGTCTGGCTTACTTCACTTAATATGATTTTTTCTAAGTCTTTCCATTTCCTAACAAATGGGGCGATGTCATTCTTTCTGACAGCAGCATAGAATTCCATTGTGTACAAATACCACAACTTGTTGATCCACTCATCAACTGAGGGACATCTAGGTTGGTTCCATATCTTTGCTATGGTGAATAATACAGCTTAACTTTGAACATGCAGGTAACTCACCTAGGGATCTTGAGATGGTTCCTGGCACTCAGAACTTTTGACAATTTCCTGGGTCTATAACAAGGAGCCAGAAGACTGTGGTTCACTTCTAGTCTTCTAAATTTGAGGCACATGAGGGGTTAGTTACTAAAATATAATGTTAATCAAGATCCAATATCTGTTCTGAATGGACTTACAGTGACTTTCAGCTTTGTTTTTCATGGTATAGTGAAGAGCTTGGGAATGAGGCAAATGATTTATTTAAGCTGTATTTTAATTAGCCTCAAATGAGCTCTGGGTGTGTGGGGAGGGGATGGAACATTAATTTCTGCCTTGCCTGATTTTAATGTGCAGCTAAGTGAAAGGCTATTGGTTTCATGTGAAAAGTATGCAATGCTTGAGAGGTATGGGAAGTGAAAGAATCTACATGAGCCTAGGATCACATGAATAAACTATAAGAGTCTAAAGATGCCTGCTGGACATGTCTCTTACAATCAAATCTTAGTAGAGGTAAGAGAGACCTGGGAAAGTAAACCTCCTGGAGGTTGTTTAATAACTCTAGAAAAAAAAATCAAAAGGGCTTGGATTAAAGTAATGTGAAAGGGAAAAATCTGGTATACAGAATTGACAGCATCGGATAGTGTTAGATGTGAGGAATGTGGAAGATCATGGGAAATCTCTTCTAAATGGCTGGCTTGGGAATCCAGAGCAGGAAAAGGGGGGCAGGGAAAATGGTTGGTTTTAGTCATATTGGGCTTCACTTCCTTTTTAAAGCTAAGCGGAGATGTCCAATTCACAATTTAAAAAGAGACTAGGGTTCCACAGAGAAGTGAATGAGAGCTTCATAATCCAAATGAACACATGCTTGAACCCCATGCTTGAAGTGATGAGCTTCATAGATAATGTTGGTCTCTCATATGGTTTTAATGCAGCTGAAAAATTCCAGTTGCTTGGTGACTCTGTAGTTAATGTACCAACAAACTACACATCATTACTCACGTATTTGTAGTGATGCTGATGTAAACAAGTACTGCTAGCCTTGCTATATAAAAGCAAATCACATGTAATTATGTGTAGTACATAACATTTGAAAGTGATCATAAAATGACTATGTGTTATTTATTATGTTACATTTTTATCATTAAAGTATACCCGTTCTACTCATACAAACAAAGTTAACTGGAAAGTAGCATGTTATGTAGGCGTCTCATACATTGCATGTCTCCTGATTGTATCAAAGGCTACAATCATATGATTGGCCTATCCTATCAAGCTGTGCTTAGAATACCCTATAATGTTTACATAAGCACAAATTGTCCAACAGTCTCTCACAACAAATGTCTCACCACATTGCTCTGCTGACTTAGGCTGTATGATTCCTGACTTTATCAAGACATATTGTTATATGGCTTTGGACATGTTATTTGACTGTTTTGTGCCTACTTTTTCCTTGGTCAAAAATAGTGGAATATATCACTTCTGCTGGTCATTAGAATTAAGTGAGAATTATTATCTGGAACTTAGTAAGAATTAGTACTTAGTACTTATGAAGTATAAGTTATCAGTAATAGTTTCATTTCATCTTTCTAAAATTTATATCCTTTATTACATATATGAATCCTTTATCACTCATATTCACATCCAAAAGAGAAATATACTTATTTTATATAACAGCCAACAGCCATTTAGAGCAGCATCTCATCAAAAAGATAAAGTTGTAAAAAGTCAGAAGCACTTTTGTTTTTTCTTGTCCTGGTACTGGGGTTTGAACTCCAGGTCTCCGTACTATCCTTGAGCTTTTTTTGCTCAGCTTTTCTAAATCACAGTGCTCCATTAGTTACTTGGAGATTAGGGTCTCATGGACTTTTCTGTCCAGGCTTGCTTCAAAATATGATTTTCAAATATCAGCCTCCTAAGTTTCTAGCATTACAAATGTGAGCCACCAGTGGCTGGCTTTGAAGCATGGCAAAGTAAGCAATGGCAGGGTTTCTTCCCACCTCAGATTATCATCACAGTTGAAACCTTCTTCTGAGTCTCTTTCCTAGGCTTCCTTGAAATTCCTTATCCCACAGGGACCTCCTTTTCACAGGAGAAAGCAGAGGAAGACGTATTTCTTCTGTAGCTTGACGTGTTACAAACATTCCAACCAAGCTGTAACTTCATTAGTGTCCATACCACCCCTATATCTGTGTTAGCATTGCACATTACATTGCTGTAAAAGAATCTTTGAATACAAAGTTAAAAACAGACACAAGTGAAATAGACATTTCGATGCAACATTTTATCTTATATGTGAACTTGCTTTTGCTGTGTTCATGCTCTTTTGCATTCTTTTATGATTAAAATCTCTTGTAAGCATTTTCTACATTTTGTTTAAGATTCTCTTTTCTTCAAAAATGGGTTTTTCAGCTGGGTGCAGTGGCTCATGCCTGTAATCCTAGCTACGCAGGAGGCTGAGATCTGAGGAATGCATTTCAAAGCCAGCCCAGGAACTAAAGTCCGTGAGACTCTTATCTCCAATTACCACTAGAAAGCCGGAAGTGACGCTGTGGCTCAAAGGGTAGGGCAGTAGCCTTGAGCTGAAGAGCTCAGGGACAGTGCCAGGCCCAGAGTTCAAGCCCCACAACCGACCAAAAAAAAAAAGAATGGGGTTTTCACCTGTATTTGGCATGCTATGTTGTGGCATTCCCTTAGCACTTCTTTGTGGAAGTTTTTGCAGGGTATCACCTCTCTGTTGTTCCCATATCTACCCTGTAATGCCTTCTTTCACCTGTGTGCAATATGACGCCTCTATCCAGAAATTTACTGATTCTAGATTCATATTTTTAAATTCTTCTTGGTCTTCTGTATTTCCATTCATTTTCCAGTTGTCACTTGAGAGCTGGAGAAATTCTTGATTTAGTCTATTTTTCTGCATTTGATGGTAGAAGGGTGAGGAATGGCAGAATAAACATGTTGAGGCCTGTTTGATAATAGGACTTGGCTCTTTTTTCAAAGGTCTTATTAAATGTCTTGTCCAGATTTCCCTGCCATGGAAGTACAGGCATTTCTTCTTTAAACATCAACCCTTCTTCAGAATGGAGACTAGGAAAGCCATAGCCTTTGGGCTCATATCTGCATACACTGAGCTCTCACTCTGGCTGTTCACTGAGCCATCCTCTCCTCCCAGTCTGTATGTTTACTCATTGGCAGGTAGGAGGCACTTATGGCACAGTAGTATATGTAGGCAGTGCCCCACCATGACGCAGAAGGTTTGTTATGATGGTCTTTTGCTTTTTCTTATACATTACTTTGAAACAGAATAAAGGAGTGGTTGCAATCCTTATGCCATTTTCTGTTGGAATTTTTTTATTAGATTTTATTTTCCCTTTGTTTTAATTCATTATGTTAAATGTTATGGTTTCATTTCTTTTTTCTGTTGTTTTTACTTTACTTTCTTTAAAATGTTGTTAGCATTACTATTAGCATATGTTTGATTACGAAGGGCTTTTATTTTATTTCCATTCATATCTACAATGTATGTGGTCAAACTTAATCCCTCATCACTCTCCCTAATCGCTTCTCACCCTAACATATTTTCATCAGGTTTCATTACTCAGTTTCCTTACATGAAAGGAAAGTACTTCAGCACAGTTATCCTCATTCTCTTGCTCCATTGGTACTTTGCCCTCCCACTGGTACACACCCTGACAGAACCTATTTTAATTTTGTGTCATTGTTGTAGTGTGTATTAATTGTACAAAGAAGTTTCACATTGGTATGTCAGAAATGCATATATTATATTTTAGACTGATTAAGCCCATCTATTGCTTTTCCCTTCCCTGTTGAACAGCTTTCCTTGAATTTCCTTTTATCATGTTCATATATAGATGCAATGTATTTTAATAGCAGTTATTTTTCACTATTCTTCTTCTCTTTCTTCTCTCCCTCATGACCAGACAAATTCTACCATTTCAATCACAATGTATACATATTATTAAATATACATGATACTTATAATACCATGTTATTTATGTATTCTGTTATACATGTATATTTGTATATATGTGTATATAGGTATGGGTATGTGGTTTCATTTCACTGTCTTTTTTCCCACTTTAAAATATCATTTTAGGAAAGGTAATAGGAAGAAGCAATCATGATTATGAGGAGTGAGTAAACTGAAGCTATATTTGGGGAAAAATGAATCCATCACTTGATAATTTGTGAGGTAAATGAGGAAGGGATCCAGAGGTGTCTCCATTAAACATACTGCGAAGAGGGCCAGGAGTTTGGCCTAGTGGTAAAGTGCTGCCTAGCATGCACAAAGACCCAGGTTCGATTCCTCAGTACTACATACATAGAAAAGGCCAGAAGTGGCACTGTGACTCAAGTGGTAGAACTCTAGTCTTGAGAAAGCTCAAGGTCCTGAGCTCAAGCCACAGGACCGGCAAAAAAAAATTCTTACAATATATTTTCTTAGAAAAGTTAGCCAAAAATAGTTGACAAATTTATGAAGAGATATCATTTTTTCCTGGGCCATTGTGAGCTCGATACATTGTCATCTCTGCAATCCTCACAGATCTCTGGCAGGAGTGGCAACAGAGATGGCACCATGTGTAGGGCAGGGGAGGTAAGTGTGCATGGGTGGGGTGCCGGGAGGGAGTAACCCTACACTCCTGGCAGGATAGCAGGCACTTTTCAATGCCATCTCATTTGAGAATAATGACTGCATGTGACATGCGTATCCCTAGTCCAGTTTTCCCTACATGACGAGAGTAAACTTCAATAGTTCTAAATAGACTTACCTAGCTGGTTGAGTTTGTGAATATTTTGTCATCTGGGTCTGTTTCATTCCCACCTTCCTAGTATCTATCATCCCCCTCCCCTGCTATGGAGATAGACTAACATTTTGCTATCATCAGAACTCATGATTCTTGATTTGCTCACTTCGTCTAAATGATAAATACAGGTGTAAAGCAAGGTAACTTAAATGCAGTGAGTATTGTTGATTCACTTTGTGGAAATCTGGGCTTGGATGCTTGTGTCATCTGAATGTTAGAACAAGGAAGCTGGTTTATAGTGATGAAGCTCCTGGCCATTGGCCAAATCGGGCTGTGTGGGTAAAAAATTCCATATTTTCTCTTCCTCACATAGCCTCCCACTGTGTCTTAGCCCCTCAATCTTGGGGAGATTATGCAACATCTTCACTTCTATTATGGAGCTCATAATAGGATAGAGCTCATCTCAGCATCTCATTCGAGGGGTCCAAAATATACTCGCAAAACAATAAAACATTGCGGTGGCATCATTCCCTCAGACTCACTGCTATAGTGAATCCTTTTCTACATCCTGAACCTATGGCTCTCATGTGTGTCCTATGCATTTCTTCAGAGGGACAAAGCTGAGATGAAGATGACTGTCCCAGATCACTGCGCTCAGTGTTTCAAAGATCCTGAAGGTGCTAATTACTAATACGAGAGCAGGTCAAAATTTAAAAAACACATGCATATAAAAGGATGCCTTTGATCTTCAATCTGTGTTTTATGTCATTATACAGCAAAGAGATGAGAGCAGGTGCTCTTACACTTGTAATCCTAGCTGCTCAGGACGCTGAGATGCCAGCCTAGGAAGGAAAGCCTAGGATACACTTATTTCCAATTAGCCACCAAAAGGTGTGGCTCAAGTGACAAAGTTCTAGCTTTGAATTCAAGCTCCTGGACACACATCATCAACAACAACAACAAACCACAAGAATATTTGAAATAAGCAAGTGGAAAGTGGAAAGGAAATAAGGAGAAGATGGAAGATTCTGATTTAATTATTTTTGTTGTTTTTTGGATTTTTTGTTTGTTATTTTTTATTTTGTCCTAGTCCTGGGGGACATAAACCTAGGACCTGGGCATCATCCCTGAACTTTTATACTCAAGGCTAGTGATCTACTACTTGAAACACTGCTCTATTTCCAGTGCATGCATGCGTTTGTGCATGTGTGCAGCCAAGACACTGTCCCTGAGCTGTTTTTTCCACTCAGGGTTAGAGCTCCATCATTTGAACTGCAGAATCACTTCTCATTTTTGATGGTTAATTGAAGATGAATAGTGTGGACTTTGTGCTCAGGGTAGCTTTGAACCATAATCCTCAGATGTTACCCTTCTAAGTAGCTAAGAATAATGGTATTTACCAGTGGCTTGATTTAATATTTTTGTGTTTGCCATCATAGACAGGTCTATGCTCTATGCCCATAGCCAATTCCTTTACTCCTCTGCCCTAAGAACAGGGAAAGAATCAGAAAAGCAAAACTCTTCAGAAGCGTTCATGTCACTTTCTTTCTTAATATCAACTTCAAACATTCTGGACCTGTCTCACTCTCCCCTTTAGCAAGCTTGATATACTCCCTTGCCATGCTGTGAAGAAGCTACAGATACATATGTTGACTTTTAGTTGACAGTTCCATGATGATGCTCTATCTAGGTACATTCTGAGTATTGAATACATTTTAAAACTATTTCATCTTAAGACATATGAAAGGGTATCAACATATGTGAATTAATGCATCTTCTATCTGGCAAATATCATGTAACCCTTTTATTAATTACAATAAAAAAATTATAAAAAAATTAAAGAAAAAGAAAAAAAGGTGGGGGAGAACCTACACACTTGTAAGTTCTTAAACAAGAAATACTAGGATTAAGAATCAACAGATTAAGAAGCAGGTGACTGTATAAATAAAAATATAATTTGTAAAAAAAAAGAGAGAGACATAGCAAGTATTTATGACTAAACACAAAGAATATACCTGGCACTGGTATCTTACGCCCATAATCCCCGCTAATCAGGAGGCTGAGATCTGCAAATCACAACTCAAAGCCAGCCCTGGGGGCCGAATTCCATGAGAATCCTATCTCCAATGAAACAAGAAAATGCCAGAAGTAGAGCTGTAGCTCAAGTGGTAGAGTATCAGCCTTGAGCAAAATATTCTCGGGGCTAGTTCCTAGGCCTTGAGTTCAAGCCCCAAGACCTGCCTGCACCAAAAAAAAAAAAAAAAAAAGAATGTTTTTCATTGTGTTAATACTTGAGAAAACATTTTAGCTTGGCATATATTCAGAACCAATCAAAACATATTTCTGATGATTCCGGTACATTATGTTTGCCTGTATGTTATGTTCCTTCACTCTGTCCTTTTTAATGGGTAAGCTACATATAATAGGCATCAGTCTTTTCAAACGCTTCTCATCAAAATATACTACTTTAGAGAAAGAAGTAAAATTCTTCCTCTTTGTAGATGATATGATCCTGTAATTAAAGAATCTCATGGACTCCTCTCCCAAGTTGAGCTGATCCAAAACTTGGGCAAAGTAGCAGGATATAAAGTTAACTCACAAAAACCAGTAGCCTTTCTGTATGATAACAATGAGAAGAATGAGGCTGAAATCAAGAAAGCAAGTCCTTTTATAATAGCCTCAAAAAGAAAAGAAAACACTACGATATCACTTAACCATAGAGATGAAGGATCTCTAGGAGAAAAACTTTGGTAAAACCTCCCATGCTCCTGGACAAGGAAGATTAACATAATCTGCCAAAACCTATCCAATGCAGCACCAATCAATATCCCGACAACAATATTTAATCAATTCTTTAATAGAGGCAATGCAAAATTTCATATGGAATAATGAAGACCCTCAAATAGCAAAAAAAAAAATCCTTAACAGGAAAAAAATGCTAGAGGACTATCAATACCAAACTTCAAACTCTATTATAAAGCCAAAGTTATTAAAATAAACAAGGTTGGTACTGGCACATGAACATACCTGAGGTCCATTAGAATGGAACTGAAGACGCAGAAATAATCCCACAGACCTATGGCCACCTAATCTTTGATAAGGAAGCAAAAAACAATAAAAAACAAACAAATAAAAACAGAATGGAAGAAACAGCCTCTTCAACAAATGATTCTGCTAGAACTGGCTAAACACATGTAGAAAATTAAAGTTAGATCTATGTATATCACCTTACCCCAGAATCAACTTCAAATGGATCAAAGACCTCAGGCAAAAGCAGGTACCCTGAAGACATTACAGGAAGGAATAGGGCAAACAGTAGGACTCTTTGGCATAGGTTGAAACTTTCTAAATAAAGGCACCAAATAACAATAAATCAAAGAAAGATTGGATAAATGGGACTGCATTAAACTGCAGAGCTTCTACATGGCAACGGATATAACTAGGAAGATAAATAGAAAACCCACAGTCTGGGAGATCTTCACTAACTACACAGACAAGGGTTTCATATCATATGACAAAACATACCTAGGGCACAAAAAATTAAGCCCCCCCAATAAAAACTCCTCAAAGAAATAATCACCTTTAATAAGTGGGTCAAAATCTTAAACAGAGACTTCTCTGGAGAGGAAATAAGAATATCCAATAGACACATGAAGAAATGTTCAACATTTCTAGCCATGAAAAATACAATCAAAACAACATTAAGAATTGACTCACCCTAGTTAGAATGGCCATTATCAAGGAAAAAAATAATAACAGATGTTGGTGGGGATGTGGCCAAAGGGAACGTTACTATACTGTTGGTGGGAACGCAAATTAGTTCAACCACTCTGGAAAGCAGTATAGGGATTCGTTAAAAGAATAAAAAGAGCTCCTCTACGATCCAGCAATGATAACAAACAAGGCCATACTAAAGCAACTAGTACAACTGTGTTCATTGCAACATTATTTACCATAATTCACATACATAATCAACCCAGATGGACCTCCACGGGTGAATGGATCAAGAAAATGTGGTGTATATATATATACACAATCGAATTCTATGCTTCCATCAGAAAGAATGACATCACTCCATTTGAAAACTTGGAAGAAATCATATTAAGTCAAGTAAGCCAGACCCAAAGAAACATAGCTCCATTGTTTCCCTCATTTGTAATAATTGGTATATATGTCTAGGATAGTCCTAGCAGAGGATCACAATAGCTTAACCGTTATGTACATATAACCATGTAAAATGATGCTAATCAAAATGAACTCCAAGATATGAAAACAGGAGGTTTGCTGTTGCTATTTTTAATGTATTGTGTGAAGTGATTTCTTTTTTGTTTCAGTTCTCCCCACTTTGTTTTAGCCTCTGTTGCCACTGTTTCTGATTTTGGTATCCTGTGTCATATATACTTTCATCTGATTTGGGGAAGCAAAGGGGAATCATGAATTGGTGAGACAAAGGACAAAGGGTGAATTAGTGCAACAGTGAAACTCACAAGACACTATATTGGAAATGAACTTGGGGAGTTAAGCTTGGGGGATAGGGAAAGTGGGAGAAAACAAAGGAGGGATAACACTGTTCAACAAGAAATGCACTCATTATCTTACTTATGTAACTCTAACCCTATTGTATTACCGCCACAATAAAATAAAATAATTTTTAAAAAGTATCCTATTTTCCAGTCTCATTGCTTAGTTTAGAATGTAGGACTAATTTTAGGTAATAAACTGCAACAAAAGGAGTGTGAGCCATTGAAACTTTAAGGACCTAGTGTGGTCCTCATTCCACTATTCTTTCTCCCGGTTATGACATTAGGTGGTGTCTGATCTGTCAGCCTGTTTCTAGAGTGGGGCTCACATAGAATAGAGAACCCAACCAACCCATCGTAGATAGGAAGCTTGAGAAAGATTTTGTAGCTGTGGTACAGCTTCCAACAACTTGAAATGTTCTTATGGGCTTAAAAATGTTCTTGATCTCTGTGTCTACATCATATTTTTGGTAAACAGCCCAGTCTCTATTCTTGCTACCTGCTGATACCAAGCAGCTGCCTGCCTTTCTTTTTTAGCACACTCTTCTGCATAATGTGCTGTGAGGCTCCAAACTTCTTGTGTCGTCCCTGTTGTTTTATATTGTACATATCTGATTCATCCATCATCTACTGCTTGTTATTATACTCTCCAGAGATCCTCTTCTCTCTGGTAGCCTGGACTATCCAAACCCTGCATCTGGACTTGTCCTCTGAGCATCTGGGCCACCCCAGTGTGCTGCCTTTGCTATTGTCTACAGCGTCAGTAATGCCCAGCAACGTCTTCTGATGTGATGAATCTGATTGAGGGTAGGGTTCATGTCAGATTCAGCACTGTAAATACCCCCTGTCATAGAACAGGTGTTCTATAAACATTTAATGAGTATGTGAACATACACCAAATGCCATTATAATATATTCAACTTTATTCAGATTAGGGAAAGGTTACTACCTGTTCAGTAGAGCGTCTTTTACTTTTTGTTTCAAATTGTTTAAGATTCCTTGGCAAAAACAGGTACTTTCTAAGTAAAGATTCTAAAGCACAGCAAATCAAAGAAAGACTTGATAAATGGGACTTTATTAACCTAAAAACTTTCTGCCTAGCAGAAGACATAGCTAAGAAGCTAAAAAGACAGCCTACAGAATGGGAGAGTTTTTTCCAGCTATACATAAGTCAGTGACCCAATATCTAGAATATACAGAGAGCTTAAGAAACTAAACCCACAAAGAATCAACAGGCCAAATAATAAATGACCTGATGAGCTAAACAAAGACTTCTCAGAAGCTCCATATCTCTGACCATAAAGGAAATGCAAATCAAAACAGCACTTAGATATCATATCCCAGTTAGAAAGGCTTTCACCAAGAATGCAAACAATAACAGATCCTGATGTGGATGTGGGTCTGAGAGAACTCTAATACACTGTTGGTGGGAATGTAAATGTGCTCAACCACTTTGAAAAGCAGCATGGAAGTTCCTCAAAAAAAAAAAAAACTAATCATAAAGCTACCCTGTGATTCAGCAATCCCATTCCTAAGCACTTACCCAAAAGATTACAAACCAGGATACAGTACAGCCATCAGCACAATCATGGTCATTGCAGCACTTTTCATCATAGCCAAGGTAGAATCAGTCCAGATGCCCTTAATAGATGAATGAATCATGAAAATGTGGCATATAGAAGCAATGAAATTTTATTCATCCATTAGAAAATATAGGACCAGGAGCACAGCCTAGTGGTAGAGTGCTCGCCTAGAATGCACAAAGTTTAGGTTCAAGTCCTCAGCACCATATATTCAGAAAAAGTCAGAAGTGGTGCTGTGGCTCAAGTGGCAGAGTACAAATCTTGAACAAAAGTGTCCCCAGACCCTGAGTTCAAGCCCCAGGACTGTTGAAAGAAGAAAGAAAGAAAGAAAGAAAGAAAGAAAGAAAGAAAGAAAGAAAGAAAGAAAGAAAGAAAGAAAGAAAGAAAGAAAGAAAGAAGGAAGGAAGGAAAGAAGGAAGGAAGGAAGGAAGGAAGGAAGGAAGGAAGGAAGGAAGGAAGGAAGGAAGGAAGGAAGGAAAGAAAGAAAGAAAGAAAGAAAGAAAGAAAGAAAGAAAGAAAGAAAGAAAGAAAGAAAGGAAGGAAGGAAAGAAAGAAGGAAAGGAAGAAGGAAAGATATTGCATCATTGACAAATGAAATAACCTAGAAAAAGTATATTAAGTGAAATAAGTGAGATTCAGAGAGACAAAAGATTGCATGTATTCTCTCAAATGTGGAAGCCAAGATTGGTGCATAAATTTATAATTAACTTCTTTGGGTAGTATGCAAGCATATATAAATGTATTAATGGAAGTATGATAGATTTAGGGGAGAACTCAAACAGTGTAATTACTTAGGAAGGCAAAATGATATCTTAAAAAAGAAACACTAGAAAATGGTTACTTGAAAGTAGTGGGGTAAAGGTGAGGAGAGGGGGGTAGAGAAATAAAAGGAAAAAAGGGGGAAATGTAAAAAAATGTCCATCCTACAAGAGTCAAGTGAGGAAAGGATTGGGTTAGGAGGATGGGTGAGAATGATGCAAGGAGTGACATTAATCAAGATGCATTGTATGCATAAACAGTTTTGTTGAATGGCAACTCCTTTGTGCAACTACTTAAAGATAATAAAAATATTTTTAAAATGTAAGTTGGATTAAATCCATCAAAATCAATCAAATTTCTTGACGAACAGAACAGAACGTGCCAATGTTACTTGACTAGCTTATTAAAAGGTGAAACCATCCTTTGCATGCTTTCATAAGACATTCTTAAACTACTATTCCAAGCAGGTAACTGTAGCATCTACCTGTCTGCTAATGTGTACACTGTATATTAGCACTTTCGGCTGCAGCTAGACAAGATGTTCTTGTCTTCTGCTTTCTGACTTAAGCTATTCTTTACTAGAAAACCTGTAATAAAGCCACAAAATGAGAAGCTCAGGTCTTGGCTGCCTCTGAGAGGAGGGTATCCAACCACTGGATAAAAGAGACCACCCCCTCGAAGGCCACAAGCTCCCACCTTTGGCACATTCTGAACCTTTCAGGTGGTTTGGCAAATCAAGCCTCTATTTTCTGCAGCAGTGAACTTGGTAACTCAACTTTTATGTTGACCTTTCTTCCTTCTGACTGTTGATATTGAACCATATTTTTTGTTTTGTCTTTTTTTTTAAATAATTTTTATCGTGATTAATAGAAGGGTTACATTATATTCACCAGATAGAAGGTACATTACTTCACAAACATTGATACCCTTTCTCATGACATGGTCCCCATTTCCCTCTCACCCTCCCCCTGCTTATCTTGATTTCCCCCCTTCCCTATCCAATTTCAAATAACCAATTAAGCATATATAAAATATATCAGATAACAAGGTGAAATATTGTAACAATATGAGATAACCAAGGGACAACAGTCACTCATTGTATGGCTTTTGTTTCCTTATCCTGGAGGTCCTTACATTTAGTGTGGTACTATTTGGCCTAATGTCTTTAGATTTTGTTCTATTGTAAATCCCTGCTAGGAGAGCCCAAGGTTTCTACGGATTATGACAAATGAGGGAGACTATTGGGCCTATGTTCCTTTGAGTCTGGCTTACTTCACTTAATATGATTTTTTCTAAGTCTTTTCATTTCCTTACAAATGGGGCGATGTCGTTCTTTCTGACAGCAGCATAGAATTCCTTTGTGTATAAATACCTTTCTTTTTTGATGCTAGAGATTAAACCCAGAGCTTGGTATAGGGTAGACAAGCACTTTCTACCCCTTGCTACATCCCAGTCTGACACAGAGGCTTTATAATAACCTTTCTTCCTTACTATTTGTGGTGCCTGAGCTTACTTCTTCATAAGCCTCTTTCACTTAAGTGTTTAGGTCAGACTAAGCTTGACCTAAGAATCTTTATTTGTCAAATTAAGACAATGAATACTTATGACAGTCAATTAAATCAACCTGCCTTATATTGAGTTAATCTAACTTATTTTAGGTGCTTTTAAATATTTGGTTAATTACTGCATAGTCACTGTGTGTTTAGAAATCTACAAAGCTTTATGAACTGATACATGGGAAAATGGCACAAGGTTGGCTATCAGAAGATTTGATGTCAGTTTTGACTTTGCTTCCATCTAATAGTTGGCAAGTCAATTCTTTAATTAGCTAATTCCAAATTAATTTTTGGCTATGGAACAGCAAAAAAAATTACAATACATCATCCTGAAGAATGAAGTCTTGGCAATCTTGCAGTTCTATGATAGCCTGGCATAGGCGGTCCACACTATAACAGGTGGCAGAGTTAAAAACCATCATTCTGTAATCCTCCCATTGGCTACTATGAAGACTGTGAAGTTGATTGTATATTTTTATCTTTGGAAATATTAACAGTGTTGGCTATGTATTAGTAAATTAATAAATTATATTATTATTATTATAAAAAGTATAGGATTCTTGTTGAGGTAAGACGCATAAGAATAGCCACTTTCTGTGTTGACTCATTTTTAGATATCTTTTCTAGATACTTCATTTGTGTTCTAAATAAAAATGATATTGTTAGTACTGAAGCTGTAAAGGAAAATTGGTTTGTGTGTATGGGATGGAAAGAGAGGGCAAGGAAGAAAAAGAGAGAGAGAAAATTAATTTGACAAAGGCTATTTTATTTCCCCCTAAAATGGTTCCCTTTTTGATTAGGATTAATATCCTATTTAGATGTGAAATGAATAGTAGCACACAAAATAAATCTATCATAAAAATCTACTATTGGGCTGGGAGTTTGGCCTAGTGGTAGAGTGCTTGCCTTGCATGCACGAAGACCCAGGTTCAATTCTTCAGTACCACATACATAGAAAAAAGCTGGAAGTGATGCTGAAGCTCAAGTGGTAGAGCTCTAGCCTTGAGAAAGTCCAAGGACAGTGCTCAGGCCCTGAACTGAAGCCCAGGACTGGAAAAAAAAATCTACTATTAAGTTCCTATGTAAGAAAATTAAATCAAGAGTCCATTTTAAAATCTGAATACACTAGCTCAGATGGCTATTTTAAGGAGCAAAGCAAGCGAGAAAAGGCCAATAGGCTAAAGAGTAAGAATTAGCACTGTGCTATTGTAGATTGACCTCAGTTCATCAATTTTCCCAAGTTTTTTTTCTAGTACCAGAATTTGAACTCAGAGCCTCACATTTGCTAAGCAGGTAGGTTCTCTACTACTTGAGCCACACCTCAGTCCCTTGGAGTATTCTTAAAGTAACTGTGTACTCTCTACTAAATAGCAGGTTTCTACCTGTGATCTCTGCCATGCTGTGACCAGAGGCTTGGGATAGAGTTCAGTCTAGGCTCTGGAGGTAGTAGGTTTGGCCTGTCACTGTGGGCTTTAAATGAAGAAGCAAAGCCCTGTACAATCAGATACTTTGTTGGCCTGGTCTTTAGTGAAGAATAGAGCTGAGAGGATAGAGAAATTATAAACTGGGTGTGAGTTATCACATATAGTATGTGGAATTTTCCATGTCTGATAAATAATAGGTTTTGAAAACAAAATTTACAAGGATGTGTTATGGTTAGGCAACTTCTATTGTGACTCTTCTATTGTTGTTGCTTTCTTTCCTATAAATTTGAAAATAAGCTCATTGTTAGGCTGGTAACTGATGAATGTGGGATGGGTCTTTGAATGATAGCAAATGATTTTTTTGGTGGGGTTTTTTCACAATGCCTAATTTTAATCATCGGTTTAAAAACTGACTTAAAAATTGTGAATATGCAATAATGGCTTTTTTCATGAGTTAATGATAAGTAGCCTAAATTTATTTCTGCACATTACCAAATAAACTTACCCAGAACTACACACACACAGAGACACTAGCTCCCACAAGCTCCCACAAACTCCCACAAGCACATACAAGCATACTATAATTTTATTTCAGTTATATCAACTGTAGGCATTTGTGGGAAATAGGCATATTTACGAATGTGAGTCATCCATCCCATATACTCAACAGTATTCCGTTTCTTTTTTTTTTTGCCAGCTCCTGAACTTGAACTCAAGACCTGAGCATTATCCTTGGACTTTCTCAAGGCTAGAGCTCTACCACTTGAGCCACAGCATCACTTCTGGCTTTTTTTTTTCTATGTATGTGGTACCGAGGAATCGAACCAGAGTCTTCATGCATGTTAGGCAAGCACTCTACCACTAAGCCAAACTCCCAGCCCTATTTCTTTTTTTATTGTAATGTATAGAGGGGTTACAGTTATATTCGCCAGATAGTAGGTGCATTACTTCTCACACATTGATACCTCTTCTCATGTTTTTGTCCCCATTTCCCTCCCCCCACCCCTTCCCAATCATCTTGTTTTCCCCCTTCCCTTTCCTGTTTCAAATAAACAAATAAACGTATATACAATACGCCAGGTAACAAAGTCAGATACAGTAACAATATGAGATTAACCAAAGGGCAACAAAAGAGAAATAACATAGTACATTAGGAACAACAATCACACAAGATAAACCTCTTGTTTCGCATCCTGGAGATCCTTTCTTTTAGCGTCATTCTATATGACCTTATGTATCTAGGTTTTGCGCTATTGTAATTCTCTTCTAGGAGCGGTCTTCCATTTCTTTAGGTTTCAGTGCTCTCCACAATGCTTGTCAATTCAGTTTTTTTTTCTTTTCCGGTCTTTTTTATGGTGATCCTGATCATATGTTCAGTTGATTTTTGTTAACATAAATATATATACTTATAACATTTAAATATATACAAAGCTGTCAAGTTCCTAAGCTATTTTCAGAGATTTGTTTCTGACATAAAGATTACTGTTTAAAATAATTATTTTAATCTCAATATAACATCTCATACCACATGTATATATCTTTAAACTTACATGTACATTCTCTTGGATTTTGCGTGTACATAGTTAGATATGTGTATAGATAAATTTTATTTCTTATTTTTCATCCACTGTTTTATATTCCTTAACATATCTTGCTACATTGTTTCTGTGAAACATTTCTATTAAACAGATATCTGATATCAGTAATATTGATAGTAAATTAGTGATTGCTAGCATTCTTGTTGTACTCCACAGACAGTTAAGTTGCTGTTTTAGTAGAGGTCTTCTCTTGCAGTTGGTTTATTCCATAGTGCCTTGTGTTGAATGAAGGTTTAGTTCTCTAAACATTTTTTAAATTATAAATGGTAGTAGAATTTTATCAGATGCTTTTTCTATTTATTTCTTTTTATGTTAACAGTGAATTTTGTTAATCACTATTTTAATATTGCATTGACTTTAAATTTCTAGATAAACTAGCAAATGCATACTACAGGTTTTACTTTGCTTGGAGTTGATTTAAAATTCTTATAGTAATAATCGTGAGTATGATTGTCCACAATTTTTGCTTTATTAATATTCTTACAAAAGAATATAAGTACATATCATTGTGAAAAGAAATAAAGTTCATCACTGTTTCTTATACTCTGAAAAACTGGGTTAATTTCTTTCTTGATGCTTGATTAAATTTACAATTAAATGTAAAGATTAACAAAGAACATAATAATCAGGGGTTTTATAGTTCAAGTTTTATAGATTTTTGGATTTTGTTTTTGTTTTTGTTTTGTGCAAGTACTGAGGTACTTAGCTTTTCACTCAAAGCATACACCGCCAAACAAGGCATACCCCTCCAACTTCGTCCCACTTTCTGGTGGTCCAGCTGACTTTGAAACAGTATCCTTAGCTCTCAACTTCCTGAGTATCTAGGATTATAGGGATGAGCTATGTACACCTGACTGAACCTAATTTCATAGCACAATCAGAATGAGTTCAATCAAAGAATATGAAAATGTTTAGATCAGACTACTTTGGAGATATTTGGGATCTGAAGCTATCTGGAAAATATTCATTATATTGTCTTGTATACTTTGTCTTGTCTAATATTGTCTTGTCTACTTAATGTCTACAAAATCTATAGTAATAATTCCTTGTATTAAAGATAATGCTTTTGTGTCATTTCCTTAAGATCAGTGTAGGATTTTTTATTTTACTAATCTCAATGAAACAATATCTGAACTGTACCATTCTTTCCATTGTTTAGTCCCATAACAGTTTTTTACTTTTAGCTTTACATTTTACTTTCTCTGAGTTTTATTTTGTTAGCTTCTGGCTTTTAGAGATAAATACACAATTCATCGTTTTTACAAATTCTCTCTTTTGAATATATATATATATATTTAAAGCCTTAAATTTCCACAAAATTTACTCTTGTCCTTGTTTTCCAAATGCTGTGATGTCATTGTATTTTAATTAAAATATGCTCAGAATTTGAATATAATATTTTAATTATGTTAATAATTTTGAATTTGTTCTATTGAGTCATGGTTTACTTCAACATATAGATAGATAGATAGATAGATAGATAGATAGATAGATAGATAGATAGACAGACAGACAGATATATTTATTTCTGGGTGAGTAAAGGTATTACAGCAACTCATTCAGTATTGACTCCTAACTTAATTGCATTGTGACCACAGAATACTCAGTAGGATTTCAGTTCTTTGAAATTTATAGAACTGTGCTTTGTGGCTAATTATGTGACAAAATTTTGTAATGTTTTAGGTATATCTGTAAAGGATATTTGGGGATAGGATGTGCCTCAAGTGACAAGAATGTCAGCCTTGAGCCAAAAAGCCAAATGAGAATAGGAGTCTTTAAGTTCAAGCCACAGTACAGAGAGAGAGAGAGAGAGAGAGAGAGAGAGAGAGAGAGAGAGAGAGAGAGAGAGAGAGAGAGAGAGAGAGAGAGAGAGAGACAGACAGTCAGACACAGAAAGACAGAGACAGAGAGAGACAGACAGACAGAAATATAGAGAGACAGAGAGGGAGAGGGAGGGAGGAAGGAAAGAGAATATGTATTTTTTCAAGGTTTAGATGCGCTGTTGTATGCCTGTTTACCAGGTCATTTACTATTGTTATCCCCTAATTTTTCTAACAGCTTGCTTGATTGTCATGGTGAGAATTGTATTCTACTCTTAAAGAACCATTGTGATTTTGTCTATTTCCCTACTACCAATTCCAATTGTTGCCTTACTTTAAGGACTTTCGTAGATGTGAACAAAATTGTTTTAAAATATTCTTTTTCATTAAATTTTACTTTATCTGCTACTATGGCTAAATAAATCATTTGTCTATCTGTATATTTTAGATGTTCCTTGTAATTAGAATATACTTCTTATTGCATTTTTCTTTATTTCTTTTCTTTATTTTTTTGTTGGTCCTGGGCCTTGAACTATGGGTCTGGGCATTGCCCCTAAATTTCTTTTTTTCATATATTTTTTATTGTAATTAATAGAAGGGTTACATTATATTCACCAGATAGAAGGTGCATTACTTCACAAACATTGATACCTTTCTCATGTTTTTGTCACCATTTCCCTCCTCCCACCCCTGTCCCTCATCTTGTTTTCCTCCCTTCCCTATCCAACTTCAAATAACCAAATATGCATGTATACAATATATCAGATAACCAGGTGAAATACTGTAACAATATGAGATAGCCAAGGGACAGCAAAAGAGATGAGAGATAACATAGTACATTAAGGACAACACTCACTCATTATATGGCTTTTGTTTCTCTATCACCAGGAGGATTTTTTAAAATTTATTTTTATGTAATGAGGTAGTATTTGGAGAGCAGTGCAGACTTGCCAAATGAATCCAAAACATCTTAAGGATTCAGAAATGTAAATTGATTTTTGTTGTGGTTAAAAGGAAAGGCTAGGTGAGGACTCCTCTGCACAGAGTCTTGAATGCTTTAAGTCTTTCTTTGGCACAAGGGAAGAGGCAGCAAAGCTTTCATACTGGCTTGTTTACACAGGAACAGAAGGAAAGGGGCAAAGAGTAAAGCTTCAAAGATTTCAGCCCTCAACATTAGAATATGGAATCAAAGTCCTGATCACCCTAACATTCCTGCTGCTCTTCACTTCTTCCATCGCCAAGATCCTTCTGAGATCTTTCTCCTTCTGCCAAAAAATATCCTTTAGATTGCATCTGAGTGTGACTGCTCTCTTGGAATTGTCTTTTCAATCTGAAAAGACACTTTCAGAAGATGTAAGATTGCTGTTCTCTTTGAATACTCTCTTTTTGCCAGTCCTAGGGCTCGAACTCGGGGTCTGAGCACTGTCCTTGGGCTTTCTCAAGGTTAGAGCTCTCCCACTTTAGGCACAACACTACTTCAGGCTTTTTTCTGTATTTGTAGTACAGAGGAATGGAACTCAGGCAACCAGTCTACCACTAGGCCAAGGGGGCGACGAGCCCATTTGAATACTTTTAATATATCATTTCATTGTAGTTAAGTTCCTCTTTCTGCAGAGCAATTAGATAGTTGTCTGTCTGATTGTTGCTCTTTTAAGATAAAGTGCTTCCATGGCTGTCTTTTAGATTCTTTTTCTTATTTCTAAGTTTCACTTTCATCATTTGGTATCTTTGTGTTCTTGATGATATAATTTGTTGTCCTCCAATATTAGAAAGTTCTCAAATTACAAGTGTTGCTTCAACCTAGCTGTTTTTTTCCTCTGGGTTTTTTTTTTTTTTTTTGAGCCTCATTATTTCTCTATATTGTCTCTAGGACTCCAATTAATATTAGAAATTTGTATTGTTCATCTGTATAGATTACATTCTTTTCTGCGTTTTTTTCTTAGCATTGCATGTACATAAGCCTCACTGTGGATATTCTAGTTAATTAAACCTCTCTTTGACTGTGTATAATTCTTTGTACTCATCCATTGAATTGATCATTTATGTTCTTGGTTCTTATTTCTCTTGCAAAAATTGTTCATCTTCTTTTATCTTTCAGAATATTGTAAGAAGATTTATTTTATAATCTTTAGCTAATTACGCCAATTTCTCAAACTCCAATTGAGTAAAAAGTTCTATTGCCTGTGATGTCTGCTAGGTTTTTACTTGCATTATCTTTCTCCTACTGTGACTATTTTTAGATTATATGCTAAACATTAGAGCACACAATAGTTCATTGAAATAGTTTGGTGCACAAAATGATATTGTCTTCCTTCAGAAAGGCAAGCATTTTGCCTTTTTTTTCTATGTAGAGCATGCACTCTGAAGACTGTAGTGAGATGGTATTACTCAGCCTTAAGATAAATAAAGATTCAAAAACAAGACCTCTACTTCTAATTTATGCTATTTCAATTTGCTTGACTGGTATACTACTGTGAGAGCCCCTGAATTTGTTGATTATTTTTGAGATGGCTTCTTGAAGACTTTTTTCAGTCTTTTTTAAAAAAAATTTTTTTTGCCTGTCCTGGGCTTGAGCTCAGGGCCTGAGCACTGTCCTTGAACTTTCTCAAGGCTAGAGCTCTGCCACTTGAGCCTCAGCACCACTTCTCGCTTTTTTCTGTGCATGTGGCACCAAGGAATCGAACCTGGGTCTTTGTGCATGCTAGGTGAGCACTCTACGACTAGGCCAAACTCCTGGCCCTTGAGTCTTTTTAAATTTTTTTTTGTCAGGGTAATGTACAGAGGTGTTGCAGTTATATACATAAGCTAGTGAATATATTTCTTGTCCATCATTGTTACCCCCTCATACATTTTTTTCCATTTTTCTTCCCACCAACCCCCTTCTAGGTTGTAAAAGTTCATTTCTAAATACTGTCTTGTGAGAATCACTGTTATATTGATTCACTCTTTGCCCTTTGTTTCACTATTTTTTGTTCCCTTCTCTTCCCTAATTCAACCAACATATATACAATACACCAGGTACTCAAATCAGATTCAATGACAAGGGAAAAATGAAATAAAAAAGAAAAATTCACATAGTACATTAAAAACAACACTCACAAAGAAAAATCTCTTGTTTACATATTCAGGAGTTCATTTTGCTTAACATCATCTTATTTGGTGATATGTACATAGCTATTGAGCTATTGTGATCCTCTGCTAGAAAAGTCCTAGATATATACTAGTTATTACAAATAAAGGAAAACATTGAGTTTATGTTTCTTTGGTTCTGACTTAGTTCACTTAATATGATTTTTTCCAAGTCTTTCCACATCCTTACAAATGTAGCAATATCATTCTTTCTGATGACAGCATAGAATTCTCATATATATACATCATATTTTCTTTATCCATTCATGTACTGGGGAGAATCTGGATTGGTTCCATATCTTAGCTATGGTAAATAATGCTGCAATGAACATGGTTGCGCTGGTAGCTTTAATATTGCCTTGTTTGTGGACATTTGGGTAAATACCCAGAAGTGGGATTGCTGGGTCATACAGCTTTGAGTCTTTCAATTAGAAAGTTAACACTATGTACATTTGGGTTCATTATTGAGAAGTATTTGTTTATTCCTTTCATTTTTTTCTGTTTGATTGGAATATTACTTTTTCTTTTCTTTATTCCTTGTTTATCTTTGAAGTTTGTGGAATTGTTAACTAGAACATGTTTGATTCATTCCCAAATATTTTTTAAATTTTTTTATTGTCGGGGTAATGTATAGAGGGGTTACAGTTACCTTTGCCAGGTGGTAGGTGCAATACATCTTACATATTGATACCCCTTTCTCATGGTTTTTGTCCCTATTTCCTTCCCCTCATCCCTTCCCAATCATCTTATTTTCCCCCTATTTCCTATTTCAAATAAACAAGTAAACATATATATACAATAGACTAGATACCACATATCATTTTTCATCCCTTTCTCTTGTGAAATTTATTCTTTCCTTAGTTCTTGTGTGTGTGGATAGCTGGCTTTTTTTCTTGTTTGTATAGGACTCCTTTAGGTATCTTATGAAATGCTGGACAGTGGTTGTGAATGGCTCTATTTTGTGCCTTTCTGGAAAGTCTTAATTTTTCCATTTATTTTAAAGGATGATTGATACTATATAGTATGGTTGTAATGTATTTATAGTCAGTGAAATGCACCATGTACACTTGCCTGTCTATTAGTGCTTCCACTGGGAGATATGATGTAAATAGGTTTGAATTTACTTTAAGTTAGCATTTTTCTCTTGTAGCTTTCAATATTCTGTTTTTTGACATGAGCAATTCTTTTTTTGTTTTGTTTTTTTTTTTTATGATGGTGCTAGAGCTTGAACTCAGGGCCGAAGTGCTGACTCTGAGCTTTTGTGCTCAAGGTTAGTGTTCTAACACTTGAGCTACAGCCCCACTTCTAGCGTTTTGGTGGTTAATTGGGGATAAGAGTCTCACAATCTTTCCTTCCGAGGCAGACTTCAAACTCTGATCCTCAGATCTCAGCCTCTGAGTAGCTAAGAATATGTGCATGAATCACTGGTGCCCAGCTTCTGAAATGAGAAATCCTTTTGTGCTCATATCTACTTGGGGCTTTAAGTACCTCTCTTACAAAATATATAGATGTCTATCTTTATGTTAATCTGGGAATTTTTCTGCAATGATTTTGTTGAGTAGACTTTCTGTGTCTTTTATTTGTATCTTAATTCCTTTTTCTTCCCCCTGGATTCTTATGTTTGGTTTCTTCCATGTAAATCAGAGTTCATAAAAGTTGTGGTCATTCTTATATATATTTTAGTATGATTTTTATTGTCATCATTAAGGTGTTGTAGACAGTAGTTACACATTCATAATTCAGATAATTTTAGATAGTGTCTTCTATAGCCCTGGCTGGCCTCACATTTGGCATTCCTTGCTTCTGAGCATTGCAAATGTAAACATGCAACACTATGATTAAATGTATTTTATTTTTGACCAGACAATTTTGCTTAAAGCCTGGAAAATCATTTGCAACTTTCAAATCCTTTACCATCTATTTACTTCGCTATTTAGAACATTTAGAAGAAAAGTCTTATTATTCAAACTTGAATTATAGAACTATACAGGGTTTATCATTTTTAAGAGATTCAGACACTTTGAAAAAAGGATTAAGAATTATCAGCTCATAAATGGCATTCTCTTTTTGATGCAATAAAATTGCTTTTCTAGCATACATCCTGTTAAATTCATTATCACTTCTGAAAATGTTGAGCCAAAGCCTTGCTCAGCCCAGTCTATGAGAATTTTAAATTGAATCATAAAAAATAAAACAGAAAACAATGTCATATCACCAATAGTTGATCATTAAAAAATAATAAATTGATATACCCCAAGGAAGAATGATGAAGAATAAACAAATTGGAAAGCTACAGATAAATAAATTGCCAGGTTTGAAAAGAGGTCAGGCTATATAATAAGGCAAAAATCTTCTTATTAAAGAATAATGTCCCCACTACCTAATGAATGTAACTGTAATCCCTCTATACATCATCTTGACAATAAAATGCAATTAAAAATTAGTTTCAAAGAATATTATGAGGGATTGGGTAAGGTGACTCTAAAATCTCAGCTACTTGGAAGGCAGAGATTGAGAAAGCAAGCCTGGGTCAAAAATTGGTGAAACTCCATCTCAACCAATTAGAAAAAAGCATGTATAATATTACATGTTTATTATCTAGCTATCTGACAAGAATAGCCTAGTCAAAGATCACAGAGCAAGCAAGTCTGGAAATAAATGTTAGATTCTATCTCAACAATAACCAAAAGAGCCAGGCACTTGTGGCTTATATCTGTAGTTCTAGCTACTCAGGAGATAGAAACATGAAGACTGAGGTTTAAGGTGAGTCCAAGCCAGTCCTTCAGATTCTACCTCCAATGAACAGCAAATTGCTAGATTAGTGATTAGTAGTGTCAGCCAGGAGCATGTAGGCAGAGCAAATTAAAAAAAACAAACAAACAATAAGCCTACAGCAGATGTAATCTTTAATGGTGCAATGTTAAAAATATTTCACGTAGAGTCAGAAATAAAAGCATAACACCTAATGCTAATATATATTAAACTACTAGTAGCTAAATCTGGAAAATAAAGGAATAAAAATTACAAGTGAAAAGTTAAATTATTCTTATTCATAGATGACAATGAATCTATAAGCTATCTCTTTAATTTTAGTAGATTTTTGGCAAGGTTTCTGGATATAAAATCAACATGCAAAAATTGCATTTTTGTAACTAGAAGTTATAAATTTTTTGCTAGTCCTGGAGCTTGAAATCAGGGCACTGTCCTTGGGCTTTCCCTTAAGGCTAGTGCTCTATCATTTGAGCCACAGCACCACTTTCTGCTTTTCTATGTATGTGGTACCAAGGAATCAAACCCAGGTCTTTGTGCATGCTTAGCAAACACTCTACAACTAGGACAAACTCCTAGCCCCTAGAGTTATAATTTTAAGATACACATTTTACTACAACACAAGTGTGTGATCAAAGTATGTATGTTCAACTGATTTTCAAGTTGGAAATTAATTCATATCTCAACTACAGACATATATATTCTAGACAGATTAAAATTTCATAATGAACAGAAACCAATAAAATTCAGGGTTTTTTTTTGCCAGTCCTTGGCCTGGAACTCAGGGCCTGAGCACTGTCAGGCTAGAGCTCTACCACTTGAGCCACAGCACCACTTCTGGCTTTTTTCTATGTATGTGGTACCAAGGAATTGAACCTGGGTCTTCATGTATGCTAGGCAAGCACTCTACCACTAGGCCAAACTCCTGGCCCACCAATGAAATTCTTATGAGAAAATTTGATAACCAAGAATTGTTTACAAAAGATTATTGTTCTTAATGTACTTTGTGCAGTTATTTCTCTTCTCTTTTTTCCCCTTTCTGTTTTATCTCATTTTGTTACTGTATCTGACTTTGGTATCTAGTATATTGTATAAATGCTTATTTCTTTACTTGAAATAGGGAGGGGAAGGGGTAAAACAAGAAGATTGGGAAGGAGTGGGGAGAGGGGAAGTAGAAGAAAAACATGGGGTGGCATATAAATGTTCAAGAAGTAGTGTACTCACTACCTCATGAATGTAACTGTTAGCCCTCTATATATCACCCAAAAATAAAATATAATTAAAATAAATAACTAAAACACTATCTATAAGGACATTACTGAAGAAGTTCTCTGCATAAAAATTTAAACCATAATGGTTTGTTGTGGCACATGGCTATAATCCTTGCATTGGACAAGGTGAAGGAGAAGAATTTCTGAGCTACAAAGACTTTGTCTTAAAAAACTTTTTAAAAATTATATTCAGTTCTGATAACAAATATGCCTTTAGTAGACAAATGAAAGGAGAGAATTAAGCATCTAAAAATTTTAGTACTATGTGTCTAACACCATTATTGCCTTAATAAAATAGAAGAACTACAAATCTAGTGAAAAATGCTGCAGAGATTTTCTCTGTGCTGCATTCTGCTGTGTATGTAAGGATACAGACCATGTTGCTGTTAGGAAAGTTGTTTGGACATTGAATATTCACTGAAAAATCATTTCACATTTTCATTTATGCTGAATTCATTACAATCCTCAAATCACTATAAACTCTTTGCTTTTCACTCAATTTTTTCCACATCTAGAAAGCCATACCCAAGCATAGTATATAAAATATGCATCTAACAACTTGTAGAACTTTGATGAGTTCGGAGAGTATATAAAGACTCATTCAACAATAACCACAGGAAAACAAACTATACAATGTAAAAAGAAATTATACTCATGAAAGATATAATTTGAGAAGCAAAAGGTAAAGATACAATCAGGCTACATTTGGAACACGTATCTGACAGAGTAGTAGTAGGATTGAAGAGTGTAAATATTTTGGAGTTGAGAATTTAGCTAAGTAGATGAACACTTGCCTGACAAGTGCAAGGCCTTGTGTTTGGTCCTCAGCTCTGGAAAAACAAAAACAAAACAAACCAAAAAAGTGAAACAGGAAGACTACATAAACATTTTAAGATTACTCCTTGACTCTTCTAAATCAACACAAAATTTATATATAGCTTGAGGGGATGAGTGGGGTTGAGATAAAAGGAGGGGAGAAAAATAGAAGGGGTGATACTGATCAAGAGGCATTTAAGTCAACATAAAATATGTTGACCTAAAACCCCTAGTACAACTAAAGATAAGAAAATAATTTTCAATTAAAAATACACATGCCTTGGAAAAATGCCCCTAAAGAGATATATAGCTATTTACCAGAGGAGGGCATTTTAACATTAACAGCCTAGGAACTATCACATGCAATATTTGAACAGAAGTATGTCTTAATGAGATATATTCCTTCATTCACATTATATTGAATTCTAGCAATACCAAGTGCTATCAAAGTTGGGAAACAGTGGGGACAAGCTGAATTTTAATTAGTGTCATCATTGAATAAAACAAATCCAATGTTAGTGCATTTGAAAATGACTTATCTATAGAATCGACATTTTGCTGCTTGAATATATTCTAAAAATATTTAGATGTGCATATTGAAAGACAATATGTATACAGCAAAAGCATGGTGTGAAATGGCTAACGAAACAGAACCACAACCCTTTAAGCAAGGGCAAGGAACAGATCTGGTACGATCAAATGTAGCAGTAGTTGACATATTGATACTCACAAAATATAAAACTCCAAAAACCTGTCAAAAACACATATAAATAATATGTATTTTTTATTTTCTTTGTACAAAGTTCAAAACCATGCACAAACAATATTCAGGGAATGTGGTCCATGATATTATTTATTCAAAATATTCCCTGTACTTCTTGCCTTTGCTGTGGATGACACTTCTGGTAATACTGATGTCAATCTTGATCGTGCAACTGACTTGGGCTAATTAAATGTTAGCAGACAAAATATATGTCACTCTGGAGAAGAAATTTAAGTCATTCTCTGGAGGAGAATGCACAATGTGGCATGTCCCAGATAATGGCTCCAACTTAATTTTCCATTCTTGGAGAGAATGCAAGGGATTAAGCTTCAACCAACTCAGTAAATACAGAACTATGTAGCAAAAGCAAAAATATGTAGCAAAAGCAAGAATTAATTCCTTGCCTTGTTAACAATCAATACATAAGCTATTATAATTCAAAGTAAATGCTTCCACAAGACACCTAAAATCTATGCTTTGAGACAGATGAGTGGCTAGCAAGGGAAGTGTTGTGAGATGCTGGAAGGACGCAGCCAATTATGCACAGGAAAGAGGAATAATGAAATTATTGTGGCAAAATGACTTGAAATACAAGCTACTCAGGAGGCTGAGGTTTGAGTGTCACAGTTCAGAGCCAGCCCAGGTGCTAAAATCTGTGAGACTCTTATCTCCAATTGGCTTTAGTGTGTCTTGATTAGTGGTCCATTGGATAAATGCTCAGGAGTAGGATTTCTGGGTCATAGGGAAGCTCTATGTTTAGTCTTTTAAAAAGCCTCCATACTGCTTTTCAGACTGATTGAACAAGTTTACGTTTTTACCAACAGTGTAATAGGGTTCCCTTTGGCCACATCCCTGTCAGCATTTGTTATTGTTGGTTTTCTTGATAATGGCCGTTCTAACTGGAATGAGGTAGAATCTCAATGTTGTTTTGATTTGTATTTCTTTCATGGCCAAGAGATGTTGAACACTTCTTCATGTGTCCATTGGCATATGCTTTTTTTCGTTTTTAAACAAGTCTTATAGTTATTATAAAGGTGAGGTACAGAGAGGTGACAGGAACAGACAGATGACAGTTGGGTAAGAGCACATTTCTTTTTGGACAATGTAGCCCCTTCCCTCACTCTCTCCCAAGTTTTCCCTCCCATCCCACCCACAAGTTGTATAGTTAATTTTAACATAATGCCTAGTGAGTAGTACTGCTGCGTTTCTTCACCCTTTGTCCCACCATTTTTATCCCTCCCCTTACTCTCCCAAACACAGATGAACAAGACAAAAAAGAAAGAGGAAAAGAAAAATAGCAACAAAGAAAAAGAACTCATTTCCAATTCCTGGCATTCATTTGGAGAAATACTATTTTATATGCTCAGAGCCACTTAGACACTGTGCTTTTGTGTTCCTCTCCTAAGCATATCCTCCTCTGGTCTCAGTGCATGTGAGTGTCTAGAGTCCTGTATAATTGATCACATTTCAGTGCATTTTAAATCTAACTTGTGTATATGAAGGAAAACATGTGCATGTGTCACATGTCTTTTTAATTTTTTATCTTGAAATAGTTTCAGTTGATCATGCCAATTTATGAGCACAATGCCTCTTAATCAATATCACCCCTTCCAGCATTTAGGCCATATGTCTTCAGAAAAGATGGTGGATGTGGTTACTAGTATGAAAATGGATGAAGCTCTCGAGAAAATTATACTGTAGAAGGAGCCATCAATTCAGACTAAGAGAGCTTGAATCTGTTTCTTGGAAGGAGCAGGAAAATCTATGCTTTTGTATGGAATTGGTATAGATATCCAACAACAGGTGACTGGCTAAAGGTAGTATGATATAATTAAACAATGGAGTGGTATTTAGACATAAGGAATGCATCCTGTCATTTACAGCAAATTGTATAGAACTGGGGAACATTATCTTAAGTGAAATAATAAAGCAGAAATACAGGAATTGCATTCTTTGTTTCATACACACATAAATAAATATACATACATATTTGTATGCATATATATGTATATGCATATACATTTATATGTACATATACACATGTGTGTATATGTATGGCAGCTAAAATATTGAACCTGAATATAGAATAGTGAGGAATATAGAGATTGGATTAGATTGATGGGAGGTGGAAGGAAGAAGGTTGAATCTGATCAGTGCATGTTATATGCATGTATGGAAATATCACACTTAATCTCCTTAATATATACAATTAGTACATGCTAATGAAAACATTAAAAAGAAAATCAAACAGTGAAAGCAGAAAATCTTAACTCTTTTAACCCCATATTCTCCATTCCATTGCTCTTTGAAAATGTGGCTCAGTAAGGAGGACAAAAAAAGGAGGCACTGCCCAGAATGAAGACAGCAGTTATCCATACCCAGTGACCAGAAGACAGCCACCAAGACAAAACCAGTCTAATCCGGAGTTTTCCTCTGCTCTTGCTAGAGTCCTTGCATTTGAGGAGTAGTGTTTCAGTATTGCTGTGCTTGCTGACTGATTTTCATTTTAATTCACTGATTTCCTTCTAGAGAGACTCTGTACCTGGAATCGATGACAAGGCTGTACCCCTATGCACATCGGAGCATATAGAATAATTGTCCAAATGAATGGCAGGAAATGGAAACAGGAGATAATTTTCTTGTTGCTGTTTTTGTTTTCTGTTTGTTTTATTTGTTCGTTTATCTGACTTTGGAGAGGGACACAGAAATGGTGGGAGAAAGAGTAATCAAATGCAGGAGCAATACTCATTAGACAATTATGCTGAAAATGAGCTATCAACCTGTGGGTAGGGACAGGAGGGAAAAACTGGGAGAGAGTGAGGGAAGACATGACAGTGTTAAAAATGTACCCTTTATTTGACTTATATAATTGTAACTCCTCTGTACAATAAAATTGCATTTTTAAAAAGGGAAAATAATTTTAATGCTGTGTTGAGAAGTGTTATGTATAATGTTGCTTCATTTGAGAATAGGAGTCGATTATTATGTGGCAAGATGGGGAGTCCGCTTTTTGTGCCCGAAAGAGCAGACAATATTCAATTTTATTATTATTTCCCATCCCACACTAGCTGCTTTTAAGCAGATTAGACATCCTCACATTTTGCCATGTGTCCCTTTTATCCCTGCCCATGATAGACTTTCTCTACTGGTAATAAATTGGGCCAATGTAATCGAATGGAACTTCCAAGCCATTGTAACATCACATTGTTTTGACACTGCTCTTTTTCATTTGCTATAAGACATAGATAGAGGCTGCTTCTCTCACATGAGTTCTAGGATGACAAATACATGGAGCAGAAGAGTTGCTACTCTCAGAGACAGAAATCCTGAGCCCACTGTAGAGATGAGCAAGAAACGATTAGATAAATTACATCAGACTCTCCAGAATTTACCTGGAGAGTCTAGTTCTAAAACTCAATTTTCAAATCTCAGGCTCCAAAATTGCTAGGATTATAGATGCCTAAATATACATATATATCCCATACTTAATTATGCCTTATATATGTAGACAGAGTCTACTTCATAATTATAAAATAGAGTAAATATATTAAATATGTGAAGTAATAAACCAAACATATACTTGGGCCTATGCCTCTTCTAAAAACTATATTAGAGAGACAATAGAGGGACCAAAACAACACAAAGTACAATTTTAACTTAACAGAAAGACAAAATCTGGACTGGGAGCTTGAACAGCACAGAGGCTAGGTGATTTAAGCCAAATTGCTGGAGAAATGCTTAGGAATCACAGACCTTGTCCCTGGGAAGATGGATGCTCAGCTGCATGCTGGCTGCCGTCCAGTGCCTCGCCCACTTGTCTTTTATCCCAATGTAAGTGAATCACTGTTCCTTCTTCCAGCCTTCTGAAGACTGTGGGTCTGTGGGTCTGTCTTCAAAGACATTGAACTGGAGCGGGTGTGGTGGTTCATACCTGTAACCTCAGCACTCCATAGGAGGAAGGAAGTGAAATACCAGTCGTAGATTAGACTAGTGACACTGTCCCAAATACCAAGAGGAGAGAGAGAAAGAAAAAGAAAAATGTTGAACTCCAGGACATCAAGCAAAGATGATCATAGAGATACCATTAAAAAAAAAAAACACAGAGATCAAATGGAAATTCACAATGAGAAATGCTTCTCCACTTTTAGAGTATATAGGTAGAATTACTCTGAGAGAAAACCAGCTAATACAACAAAGAGATGAAGGGGATCATTCCCCCAGGGGGACACACTCCTAAAACGTCTATGTGAGTGATACATAGTCAATTCATTCACAAAAGATAGAACAAAATTAAGAATGTGTGTGTGTGTGTGTGTGTGTGTGTGTGTGTGTGTGTGTGTATTTATCATTACTGGGACTTGGACTCAGGGCCTGGGTGCTGTCCCTTAGCTTTTCTTGCTTAAGGCTGGTGCTCTACCACTTGAACCACAACTCCAATTCTGGCTTTCTGATGGTTAATTAGACATAAGATTCTTACAGACCTCCCTACCCAAGCTGGCTTCAATCTGTGATCCTCAGAGCCTCCTGAATAGCCAAGAATACAGGTGTGAGCCACCGGAGCCTGGCTTTCTTGAGTGGCAAGTATGTGGCAAGAACGATTGTTTGCACTGGACATGAAAGAAATGAATCATCCCTTACTTTCTGGAAATGTAGTGTTGGAAGGGAGAGGGACACAAGTAATTAATGATTATAATGAACATGAACTATAATATAATATATAATACATAATATATGTAACACTTAATAATATAATAATATGGGACAAAAGTATGGCACAAAATAACATCTGCTCTGTCTACCATAGCAATCAGTAAAATGTGTATGTGATACCAAATGTGAATGGCCTGTCCTTCCAGTGTCTATAACACAGTAATGACCTCCTACTCAAGGTTTGGTTATTTCACTTTAATTATCAACAATTTTAATAATTGCTAAAATAAAAAAGAAAGCTCCTTGGAGGTATAGTTTATAAGAGGCTCTGTCCCCATAGTATTAAAACAGCTGAATTACAATGCCATCTTGAGGTCAGCTGACATGTCAAGCTTTTTAAACCCAATTTGCTCAACTGATTTTCTACACTTGTAGTGTGGGTGCAGATGAAAGAGGAATGGCAGAAATAATCACCCAAATTTGGATTCTTCCATCATTGAATAATGTGACAATATTTACTGTATTGGAACACGGATGTTAAAATTATGATATTAAGGAGTAGGAATGAGAGTCAGCAAGATGTGAAACGCATGGGGTTTTTGGGTTTTTTTTTTATTTTTTGAGACAACAATATTAAGACCTAGAGCCAACATGGAAATCCCTCCCCCTTTAACTACAGGATGTGGGGCCTTACATTTGGATTATGGAAGTGAGAAAGGATAGGATCTTAATGAGGATTTAAAGAATCACCTACAGAGTGGAGATTAGAAAAGAGTCCTCGTGTGTTTTGAATTCTTTGAGACCATCTATCTTGTACAAAGCAGCCTTTTTTTCTTTCCTGACTCTGCTCTTTCTGCCTCCCTTAGCCTTCTTCGTGCTCCTTGCCCTCATTCTGAACTTGAAGGTGACCTGCTTCTTGTGGTGAGGAAGCCATGTGTGCACGAGGGACCACCCGGCTGGGTCTGCCACCCTGCGAGTGCCACCGGGGTCCAGTCGGGTTCAGGAAAGCCCCCCCATTTGGAATGCTTTGTATTTTTGTTACAATTGTTCTTCCAGCACTGGATGAAAAACATGGTCTGAACAATAGAACTGTGTGAGATTTAAAATATCTGAATGCATAATAATTTTACCCAGCTTTCAGAAGAAGGGAGAAAAAGAACTAAAAAAGTAAATAACAAAAACCACTCTTTAGAACATGTGAAACTTAAATTTTAGGTCCACTTTGAAATCATTTTCTTCTTTCTTTCTTTCAATTTTAAAATTTACCAAGGCTACTTGGCAATAAAACAGTATTTAATTATCCATCAATGGAAAAACTCCGATAGAGAAAATGTGGGCTGTGATCTTGTTAGACCTAGGATGAGGCCAAAAACTGTTATTCTCAGTGCTGACATTCTTCTCTGCTTTTCTCTTATTTATTTTCTGCCTTTATTACCCTCGGCAGTTTTTTCCTCGGGCTTGTTTTTTTTTCTCAATTTATTTTTTTTTCTATATGCTCTTCATTTTCTGTTGCTCTTAAGTAGTTTCAAAGTCCTTACCTTTACAAAGGTATACCCAATTGCCTTGCAGGCTAAAAACAAAAAACCAAAACAAACAAACAAAAAAATGAACTATTTTGTTCAAAAAACAATTGCTCAAATTTGGAAGGGTTTTTTTTTTCTTTTCCAGCAATGTAAACTGTAGTCACATTAACGAGATCACAGTTTATAGCTACAGAGACTTTGATAAAACATGTTCCATTTAAACCTAAGGCTTTCCCAGGAAAAGCACCATAGGCTTCATTTGAATAAAATTTACCCTATGAATCTGTTGCTCTTTACAGATTTTAAGAAAGTACTCTGCTCTTCCTGTCAGCAGCAGGCAGCAAACATCTCTTTAATTTTTTTCCCCAATAATATTGCAGTACTCCAGTACTCATTTTAAAGATAGATGGATTTTTTTTTTCTCTCTCTCTCTCTCATAAAGAACATTGTGGGGGGAAAAAACGCTGGATGTGATTTCAAAAAATGTCAAAATATGTCAAACGTAGATACCACTCAAGGGTTTCATTAACTGAAGCTTTGGTGATAAGTGTCATCTTGTCAAAGACCCACCCATCTCTTCCAATACATTACCAAATGTACTAATTTCCTTGCCGAGCTTGATGTTTATTGTATAGCTGAAATTGAAAATGGTCGGTAATGGAGTGAGCTTCAATCCAAGACCAATTCTGAATCTAAATTACTTGCTTCTTTCAATAGCATCGACAGAGGAGAGCTTTATGCACCTTGTACCTAATCAACCCTTACTGTGACCCTAAATTCAGCAGTCTTCAGAGATTAATAATAAAATCCTCAGTTCAAACAATTATTTGCCCTGAACAAGTTGCCCATTTCTTATGCTGAGAATGAAAGAATGTGACATTATTTTTTAAAAGCTCTGCGTGTTGTGGCTCACCATTTATTTTTGATCTCTGACCCCCCAAAGCAGCCTGATTGCAAATCCCACATGCTTACTTGAATATTTTTTGAGGGGGGGGAGAGTTGTGAGGAGCTTTCTTTGTTAGCATTTTAACATGCCTGTTCTCCTTCCATATCTCCTCACAGTGGTGGTTAGCATAAAGTAAATGAAATATATTCTATCAATAATATATATTTCTAAGCTGTTAATAATAGAGGGCTCTATTGATCATAGAAAACATGATCTAATTCTGGCCTTTTACAAAACGACTCAGACTCTAGAACATTTTTTTTAACTCTGGCAAAGTCAATTATGTCTCTACTCTCGTTCAAAATAAAAGGCTCAGAGAATGTCTTAGTGAGGTTCAAGCCCTAAGTAATCAATTAATGAAATATTTTTTCTTACTCTTTCCTTCTGCAATTTAGCTTATAGCCATGTCTTAACATTAACTGAGCAATATCAAATCCCTTCACTCATCATTACAATAAAAAGTATTCGTTTATATTGAATACCAGAGATTTTATTTTAATTTGGTATCTTTAAATTTTTTATGATCTATGTACTTACCCTATGGTTAAGATACTAGAAAGTTCAATTTCTGTTCTTGATATCATAAAAAGTCAGGTAAAGTCTGGAAACATTTAGACACCCTAAGTATCATCTTTGATTTATCAGTCAGGGTCACTCTCACGCCCAGGAAAGGCTGCCCTAGAAACCCAGTCGGACATTACCACTGTTTCCTCCAGCTGTCTGCTTTCAGAAGGAAACTCTCCCTAAGGACTGCCAGGGTTGACAGAGTGAGTCTCCAGAAGCATCTTCTGCCTTTTGAGTGCATTTTTCTTTAATGCCCAACAGCAATAATGGCCATCTAAGTATTGATTATATAATATGTCTGCTGAGGTGGCAAGTACATTATTGTTGCAAGAGGCTAAGAGGAGGAGAAACTAGGTTATCTGTGGACTTTCTCAGCCATTGGGCATTTCTTCCAGCAAAGGTCAATATACAAAGCTATCTACAGACCCTGTTTTACTTTATTCTGTGATTCCAATTGATGGCTAATAGAATGAGATAGCTGGCAGGTCCCGTGTCCTTTGAAAATAGTCTCATGTTTACCATAGAATGGGCATAATTAGTTCATCCCCAAAAGGGGCTAATAATCTCATGGAGGTTTGCTACAGGAGGAAGGCTAGGAATCTCCCAGAGTGTCATCCTATTAGAGTACGCAAATGCTAATTAGTGCAGGGAATTGGTTAAGTAGACATTGAAAGACAGGGCATAATCTAACACATTTCCTTTCATCCAAAAAAAATAAAAAAAAATACAATAGGTGGTATATAGTCAGTCTGCTGTGTATGGTAACAGCAATAAGGGCACTGAGCTTTTATTATAAACTGAATTACATTCCCTGTGTGGGGACCCTAGACAGCCTATCGTGTATTAAGAATTCAGCTGAGATCACAAGCTTGCCTCACCTAAACCTTCTGTGATGTGATGAGAATGACTTTTGGTTACTGTGCATCAAAGAGGGTCTAGCAGGCTAAACAGTCATTGATCCATTCTCCTCTTTCAAGTCCTCTCTTCAAAAATAGCTTTAAAGCAATCATCTAATAAGTGTCAGAATAGAAGACAGAAAATGTTAGTGCAAGCACTAGGCCTATGTCTACACCAGCTAAATTTTCTGCAAGATTTTCAATGACTGAACAGGGTTTTTAGAGTAAATGCTATCATCTCCGGAGAGGGCTGTCATTGACATGGAAACAATGCAGAGATTTAAAAGGGATTGGAGGCAAACTACTATGATTTGCTCAACTAGCAGATAATTGTGTTGGAACATGTTTGGAGGAACTTGATCTATACACAATATCTCTAGTATATATTAGTATATATATCTCTGCTATAATTAGCTTTGTGCTTGTGTGCACAGGATAAATAGCATTTGCACATCTTCATTCATGAAAATGTACTTATTACATTTCTTTCTAAGATGAAACCATGTGAGTGACCAGTATGGTGGTTATAGATGCTTTCATAAGCATTCTGATCCTCTTTCTCTTCCTTGCTTTCTTTGAAGTCAGATCGGTTACAGAATTTGCTTCAAAAGGACAATGAAACTTGAGACAAAGTGACTTCTGTCACTTCTGGAAGAAAATGCTAGAAGCTAGGGAAGAATTTGTCACATCCCAGTTTCCCTGTCTTACTGGCTGCAGAAGTATGTGTCAAGATGGAACTTCTTTTGACCTGGGCTTCTGGGTCGTTATTCTGAGCTGACCTGCATTAGACATGATGCTTGCGCAAGAACTGAAGCAATTGAAATGCTGGCACTGTTGTTACGACATTGTGAACATTCATTCATCCAGACAACATATATTTATCATGTACAAAGTATGTACTAGGCAGAGTATAACATATATTTATCATGTACAAAGTATGTACTAGGCAGAGTACTCAAGGGGAGGAGATAATTGCTGATTATGATTCAATATGTTCCCCTTTATTACCTTTGTGCTAGTTCCCTAAGAGTTAGGTGCCTGTAATCCTGGCTAGCTAGGAGGCTGAGATCTGAGGAATACAATTGGAAGCCATTTGGGGCAGGCATGTAATGAGACTCTTATCTCCAATTAACCACCCAAAAGCTGGAAATGAAAGTATAACTCAACTGGTAGCTTGATAGACTTGAGCAAAAAAGCTGAAGGACAGTGCTCGGGCCCTGAATTCAAGCCCTAAAACTGGCACCTAATCAAAACTCTAATCAAAATAAATTAACCTACGATTTGTAGTTTCAATATATTTTGAATGAATAACATTGTTTTAGGCAATAGTTTATTGGAAAAAGCATATACTCATATACCAGAATAAAGCAGTGAGATTTCCTATGTTCCCCAAAGTCTATCGTTCCTTTTAAATGCACATATATATGTATATATGTGTATGTGTGTATGTGTGTATGTATGTATGTATGTATGTATGTATGTATGTATGTATGTATGGTGTACATTTCACTTACCCTGGAGTCTTACACATAAATTCAGGTGTACTGTGATATCATTTGCAGGGCATGCACACATTTTTGTTTCTTGTACGTAACTTCTGTAATCTAACCATTTGCTAACCCGTCAGGTACTTTCCAGGTATATGTTCTTGGCTCAGACTGTGATTTCTGCTCAGCTCCATCTCATTCTTCAAAGACAAGTTAAATGTCTTCCCTGCCATTCAGTTTTCCTTCCTCTGTCTCTCTACAGCATCATGTTAAATACTGCTATTTAGCATTTATATTATGATTGTTGTTTACTTGAGATCACTTCCTGCTGTAAGAACAGCTCCTCCCCCTCTCTCCCCCCACTGCCCCACCACATACATCAAAGCTAAGAACCGATTCTTTTAGTCTGTGTCAGGTATCTTCTATCCACCTTGCCACCTCAGAGCTCAATACATGTTAATTGATAATTAGGTGGATTTGAGAGATTTGTTTGGGTGTGATCATAGATTTCTTTAAACATATAGCTGCTCTGGTTTGGTATATTGAAGAAACAAAGAAATCTTTTCAATTCTTAGAAGAGAGGCTGCAAAGCTGATACTTTTTGGCTACTCTTGAGGGAATTCATTCTCTCTTGGCCAAGGACCAAAACCTGAACACCCATCACACTTAGCTAATTTCTATTCTCCCCAGGAACCAAGACAGAAAAACAAAAGAGAAAGGAAGTAAGCATTTGAGTAGAGTAACCCACCCACAAAGAACCAGTTGAAAAGGAGAAATGAGGAGGGGATGACAGAATTGGTGTTTAAAAAAATTACAAATGAATGCCGAATTTAAATCACATGTGATTATCCATCTTATTTACACCATACCGATAACTGTGGACTGGCTATCTCTCTCCAGAATAAGTCCTAATTGCTCAGATCTTAGAGTCCTAAAGCAATGATCAGAAACCCTTAGCGTTTGTGTCAAACGTATGGATCCACAATGGCTCACTCAGTCCTTCCCGCCTTCCTTCCCATTTCCTCTTCCTCTACCAAGAGTATTCATGATTCAAGACATCTGCTCCTTACTGCAACTTTAACCCCAGGAATAAGAAATAGGAAAGAAAAGCACCTGGTTTTCTCTACTTTTTTGTTCCAGCCACGCTGATCTATTCTCCACAGTCATTTTCTAAAAAAAAAAAAATCAACTTTGGTTTCAAAAAGATGGGAAATTGAGTCCTAGTTTTCTCACAGATTGGCCAGAAATATCTCAAATGTTCCTTGATTTTTTTTTTACTTTTAGTTTTCTAATCTTGCAAAACAGTTAAGTACACTTATATAAAAATATCAATATAAAGATCAAGGAGAAGGAATAATGTTCCTACCAGATAGTTGGTGCCTAATAAATTTTGCCATTGTTATTACTAAATTTTTTCTCATATTTCCTTTTCCTTGTGATCTTCCTGCTTCAGTGAATGCTATTTGCATCTTAATCATTTCAGATAAGAGACAGTGTTCAGGCCTTCCTATGTGATTTTTCTACAGCTGAAAATCAAAGCAGAAATTTCTTACCAAAACCCCTTCTACATTTCCAAATTAACATTTCCAAAATTGCAAAAATTCTTGCAGTCTTTCACAGGTATCTGTGTGTGTGTGTGTTGGGAGGGTCTTCTCAGTGTAGCCCTGGAGGTCTGCAACAAATCTAAGCTTGTGGTCCATTGTTCCCTTAATTATACCTATGAGAGAATGTTTTTCCAACAACTGGAAATGAACCACACCTCTTAGGTTTCACATTTGTTGTGCAGTCCCCTCCATATCCCAACTGGGTTGGCCAAGTGATTTGCTTGATCACTAAGACACAGCCCATGTGACCCTAACAGAGGCTGGCTGATGGGTATGCCTCAAGACCTGCCCCTTGAAGGTCTGTTGACACCATGTAAGGAAGTCCAGTGTAGTTCAGTGTCTTGAGAAAGGATGACCTCATAGAGAAGCCCAGCCATCATGGGTATCCCAACCCAGCCAGGCCCCAGCCAACTCTCCGAGGTGAAGGCATCTTCATGAGCACACCTAGGCAAAGTAAGCAGAAACATGTTCCAGCCAACCCACCCAAACTAGAGAAATACTGTGACATTGTTCTAAGCCACTGTGTTTCAGAGAATTCTTTATGCAGTACTAGACAACTTTCATAGTCTCTTTTATCTGTAAAATAACAAGAAATTTGAGTTCTATGAAAGAATTATTTTTCTTTTCTACTATATCCCACATTCTTTTGCAAATACCATTTCTATTGCTTCTGATGCCTTTTCTGCCTGGCTATCCCTCCTTGAATTCCAGTGTCCACAGCAGGGGATGGCATATATTGAGCATTTTATGAATGCCTAATGAACATGTTTAAAAAAAATCAAAATAGCCACACAATCTCTGAAAGTATACAGTAAATTCTCTGTTGTTCTGGGCTGGAATTATAAATAGAAAAGTATTCACGTGCTGCTTTTATGAAGCAAAATACAGTTTTTACAAAACTACATACACAGAATCAAAGCTACCAAAGAAAAATGTCCTGGCTTAAAATGCTTCAATTTTTAGGAAAAATTAAGCTCGATTTTTTTACCTTCTTAATTGGCAGCTTAGGAATACTCAGTGGTAGCCAGGCATGGTGGCTCCCACCTATAATCCTACTCAAGGGGCTGAAATCTGAGGATCAAGGTTCAAAGCCAGCCTGGGCACAAAAAGACCAGGGATTCTTATCTCCAGTTAACCTCTAGAAAACGGAAGTGGGGCTTGGCTCAAGGGTGGGGTGGAAGCATTGAGCTGAAGAGCTCAGGGACATTGTCCAGGCACAGAGGCACAGAGTTCAAGTCCTATGCCACACACACACAAAAAAATACCCAGTGGTAGCAGAGATTCTAAACTGTGGACTTATGTGTTGCTGAGATGAGGGAAGAGCAAGATAAAATTTGGGTGAACATATCCTGTCATACATAATTAAGAGTCATAAATAATAATGTTTGTGGATCAGAATGTAGCACCATGAAATTCTTGGTTCAATCCCCAACCTTTTCCCCATCCCAAATACAGGGATTTTTAATCCAATAAAATTCCATTCTTGCTGATTAGCCCATCAAAAATAATGCAAAATAGCTGAACACATATAGCTCACCCTTGTAATCCTAGATCTTCAAGAGGCTATTTGAGGATCTCAGTTCAAAAACAGCCGCGTAGGGAAGGTCTGTACAACTCTAATCTCCAATTTACCAGCACAAAGCCCATAATGGAGATATGGCTCAAACGATATAGCTCTCACCTTGAGCAAAAAGTGCTGAGAGTCACATGCACAAAGACACACAAACACACACAAATTATATTCCCATTACCAGGACCTTTGCTTAGTCAACTCTGGTGTACCCATTCACGTGGCAATATAAAGTAATAGCTCCAAGAATCTTTGTCAGAGAAAATGCAGAAAGACAAAATTTAGTATGTGCAAGTATGTATGCATTTAATGCTTACAAAAATATACAGGTCTGGAAGTGGCCCTATGGCTCATGGTGTAGGATGGTAGCCTTGAGCTGAAGAGCTTAGGGACAGCACTTAGGCCCAGAGTTCAAGCCCCACAACCACCAAAAATAAATAAAAATATACAGGTGCAACTGTACAAATGCAAAGAATTATGGATCATTTCCTTTTTATTCTCAGATTTTATGTAGCAATTGCTTTTACAAAATTTCCAATGAAAATGGTTTGCTATACAAACAACACATATGAAAAAAATCTAGCATTGTAGAAGCAATTTTGATGCTGATTTCATTGCAATACTCTACCAGGATGGCTGGCCCCTGGCGGTAACTGCTGTGACACTGTCTCCAGGACTCATGGTGCTTCTCCATCTGGCCTGTGCCATCTCTTTAATCAATATTTATGAATTTACTTTGCAGGGGTTTCATGGATCATTGTACCATATACACTTTTTTAAGAAAATAATTTTGTCAGCATTACTGATATTCATGCATGAGCCTTTTGCAGAGGGCAAATAGCTATTTATATTGAGACGCCTTCCTCAGGATGGTAGCACAGGTCTAGTTCAGGAGAGAGGTAACTTATTCCATTTTGAGAACTGGAGCCTAGAAAAGGATTTATTCAAGTCCTAGCTATAGCTAGGGAAAAAAAATCACTAGAGTAGGACTCATGATATGATCCAAGTATTTTTTTACAGGTTGGAAAATCTCCAACATCTCTGGCCCTTGGGATTTTCACAAGGTCCAGTCACATTTCCAAATCTATTCCTGCCGGCATGCATTGCTTTCATCCTCAACTCAAACAGAACTGATCTCCCCTTCTCCTGATCTCTGTGACCTTCATATCATTACGTATTTTCTAAGTCGCTAAAATTTCAAATTTCAGAAAACCAACATTTCTCTCTTCTACTTCTAAGTTAAAAGGTGCTTTTCCTGAGTCATGTCAGTTAACCAAAGTCCTCCCACTTCTCACCCTTTGAATCTGAGCGATTTTCTGCTGCAGTCAACTTTGCAATCGTCAAAAAAGCATCTTGTATGGAAGACAAATTGCCATAAACTCAGGATATCACCTTGCTCCTGTTCTGTTCCAGTCATAAAACAATAACATCTTCAGAATTCCTCCAGAGACACAGATTGAACTCATGATCAACCAGACCATACCTGTGACCTGAGACTTAATTATGCACACCTTTCTACCCTCCCCCCTACTATCCTGCCCCCAATTCTCCCTGCTTAACCTTCTATACCTCTAAAGATGGCTGGAGATGTAGTAAAGGTCTGTCGTCCCATGACTGCAATCAATCTTTCTTTGTACTTCACTATGTCTCTTTATTTGGCATATGTGGGCATGTGTCCACATCAAATGTGAAGCTGCAGGACTTTGGGCTTGGGATCTGAAAACTCAGTGTCATTACCATAGACTTACAGCAGCAACCCTGGCTTTCTTAATAATAACGATTCTCAGATGAAAACCCTTGCTATACTTTTCTCTAACAGCATGCTTATTCAAGGTTGACATTCTGGTCTCTCTCCTTTGATGCTCAAGGTTACTGTTGTAGATAAATTTGGTGAGGGTATGCATTTGGTCATGTAACTCCCCAGGGCATCAACAATATTCTGTACTTATATATTGATAAATTAATTCTAGCTTCCATATATGAGAGAAAACATGTGTCCTTTGTTAGCAGGCCTGATTTACTTCACATAACATAATTTTTTTCCAGGTCCACCTATTTCTTTGCAAAGGATGTAATATCAGTCTTCCTAATAGATGAGTAAAATTTCATTGACTTTACCGGTACACACAAACAGGACATATGAAAATTTACACAGATATAGTAGTCAATGTCTTGTATTTGCAGGGGAGAATTCAAATATTATAATTCCTCTAAAAATAAAAGGCTAATACTCCAACAATCTGAATACCAGGAAACTGGTACGTGAAGGGAAAGAAGAAGGAGTGGGAAAAGAGGAGTAGGATAGACAAAAGAAGAGAGGAAGGAGGCACAATGCACGATAATATTCAACCTATTTCCTATGAAATTAAGAAAATGAGGGAAGGATCTGGGTTGGGAGGGAGAGGGACAATGATGAAAGATTAATGAAAACTATTAATTTATGAAAAAGACTGACGTTACAAATGGGAAGAAAGTATGAAAAAAACTACAGCTAAATATGGCTCATTCAGGTGGTAATGAGGCATGTAGAGACTTATTTCTAAATATCTTTTTATTATCTTTAAGTAGTTTTACAAGGGGATTACCTAAGTCACATGCCTCGTCCTTTGTTGTTTTAGATTGATGGTGATGGTGGGGGCCTGGTGACCCCCTCTCTCACAGTCCAGCAGGCTTGTTCCCTAGGCAACACCGGGCCCATCATTAGCGACTACCCCCTTGACCTGGGACAGCCCCCTATGACTGAGCTATCTCCATGCAGACCAGCCAGGTTCTCCTACACCTTACCAGTCCTATAGGTCACCTGAGGTGATAAAGCAGGCCATGACCATAAAAGGTAGCAAGTCCCTCCCAACCTCTACAGGTTATATAGGTCACCCCAACAATAGCCGGGCTTCTTTCCTTGTGCTCAACTCTGTGGGAGGGGTCTGCCCAGCACTGTACTTCTTTTGTTCCCTGTACCTGGCTTTTGGCAAAGACTCCGTATTATCTAACAGAGATGACAGAGGTGTTTTCAGCTAGATTTGACATTTCAGTTTTTGTCTGGCATTTTATTGCTTTCATGCTTCTTTTTTGTTGTTGTTTTTATGGGGGGGTGGGGATGGGGGGGGTCATGCAGCGCCAACTCTGGGTCTAGGCGCTGTCTCTAAGTTCTTCAGCTCAAAGCTACTGCCCTACCCCTTGAGCCACAGCACTATGTCCAATTTTCTAGTGGTTATTGGAGGCAAGAGTCACAGTGTTTAGTTGCCCAGGCTGGCTTTGAACCATGATCCTCACCCTCCTAAGTAGCAAGAATCACAGGCGTGAGCCACTCTGCCTGACTTTTCATGTCTCTTAATACTGCTTTTATTCCATCTTTTAAGTCTTTGATTACTATTTTGTTTTATTTTTCCTATGTCTTAAGACTCTTTACATCTCTTTTATATTTCCTCTTTTAGTTTTCATGTATTTATGAATTAGCCTATTTTCTTACTGCTAACTATAAATCATTTGTAGTTCCATTCAACTGTGATTAGAAAAGGTGCTTAGGTAATTTTTACATAATCGTTTTTGTCTCTTGCAAGTTTTTAACTTAAAGTCCATTATATGAGGTATAAATACAACTATTTTGTGGAATATCTGTTCCATCCTTTCATTTCAGCCTGCTTCTCTTTGAAGCAAGACTCTTGGAGTCAATCTTTTTTTTTTTTCTTTTTTTCTTTTTTGTCAGTCGTTGGGTTTTACTCTGGGCCTAGGCGCTGTCCCTACACTTTTCAGCTCAAAATGGAGCCACAACATCATTTGAGCCACAACACCACTTCTGATTTTCTGGTGGTTAATTGGTGTTGAGTCTCAGGAACTTTCATGCCTGGGCTGTCTTTGAACAGTGAGCCTCAGATCTCAGCCTCCTGATTACCTAGGAGTACAGGTGTGAGCTACGGACATTGTTACTCTAGCTTTTCTAAAAACAGTTAAATCTTTTATTTCAACCCAGTTGGCCAATCTATGTCATTTATTTATTTATTTATTTATTTATTTTGCCAGTCCTGGGCTTGAGCTCAGGGTCTGAGCACTGTCCTTGGACTTTCTCAAGGCTAGAGCTCTACCACTTGAGCCTCAGCACCACTTCTGGCTTTTTTCTATGTATGTGGTACCAAGGAATTGAACCTGGGTCTTCATGCATGCTAGGCAAGCACTTTAACCACTAGGCAAAACTCCCGGCCCTATGTCTTTTATTTTTTCATATATTTTTATTGTAATTAATAGAAGGGTTATATTACATTCACCAGATAGAAGGTGCATTACTTCACCTTGTCCCCATTTCCCTCCCCCCACCCCATCCTCTCATCTTGTTTTCCCCCTTCCCTATCCTATTTCAAATAAACAAATAAACATATATACAACATCAGACATTGTTCCAGGCACATTTTAAGTCACCATTAACCTACCTCCCATCATTGTATTTTTTTCAGTTCATTGTTTCTTTCTTCCTCTTTCCAACTTTTATAATGAGAACTTTAGTTTTTGTAGTGGTATGCTCTGTCTCCTTAGATTTGTACAGCTGTAAAAGTGTTTATTTTGTCCTTTTAAGATTTTCATAAAATATGCTCACTTTAATATACTATTTCAAGCTGATAATAATTTAACTGCAATTGTGTTCAACATTACACTTTCATTCCTCCTTTTCATATTTATTTGCTATTTGTGTCAGATGTTTATTTTTATATTGTGTATCCATTTAGAAATCATTTCATTTATATTTGTTTGTGATTTTTGTCTTTACTTTTTATGGTAGAATGAAAAATAATTTACACACTATTATGAAGACATCCTAATTTTGACTATACGCTTCTCTGTTCCAGTGATTTTATACTTTCAAACATTCCATTCTACTAATTAGCATCCTTTGTCTTAACTTGAAGAACTCCTGTTTGCATCCCTTACAAATCAAGTGTGGTGGTGATGGATTCTTACCTTTTGTTTATCTTTGTCTCTTCTTTATTCCCTAAGGACAGTTTTTCATAGTATAGCATTCTTGGCAGACAGTTTTTTTCTCTTATTACTTTGTGTTTATCAGCCTACTCACTTTGGATCTGCCCAGTTTCTCCTGGGAAACAAACTAGTAGTCTCACAGGGTTCTCTTGAATGTAATGAGTTAACATTCTCTTGCTGCATTCAAAATTCTTCCTTTAAATTGATCATTTAATTTCCAAACCCAGATACCAACATGCATTGATATTTTCATTAGATTGATTTCATTGCAAAACTCTGAGGTCCATGAATCTAGGTGACCATCTTTTCTTTTCCTTCAACTTCCAACAAGAACTTTTTAGTCATTATTTCTTTAAAATATGGTTTCCTTTCCTTTACTTTCTCTCTCTTCTCATTCTGGAACTCCCTTAAAGTATCTCTGAAAGTGTCCTTTAAATTATTTAAGTCTTCTTTACTTTCTTCCATTCTTTCTTTTCTCCTCTTACTAGGTATTTTCATGCAAACCTGCTTTGAGTTTGTAGATTCCTCTGCTTAACCAAGTCTGCTATTTAAGCTTTCTATTGATGTGTTCATCTTATTCATAATTCCAGGAGTTCTGTTTGGTACTTTCTGATGATTCTTTCTCTGTTGAGATTCTGGTTTTGTTCTTGTTTTATTTTCCTAATTTCATTTAGCTGTCTTCTCTTAGTTTGTTGAGCTTCCTTAAAGTAGTCATTCTAAATTCTCATTCAGGCAATTCCTACATTTCTCTGTATGTTTTATTTCTCAGAGTTGGCTACTAGAGTATTGTTAGTTCCTTTGAGGGTTTGATATCTGCGTGATTCTTCACGATCTGTGTGGTTTCACACTGATGTTTGTGCATCTGAAAGAGCTATGCCTCCACCTGATTTACTGATTCCTAACAGATATTTATAGTTCTACCAGCTCAGGCAAACTGGGCAGGCACTGGCTCATGTGACTATTGCTGGGTCCTCAGTATGGTCGCTGGTCACCAAACCAGGCTAGAGCCAGGCCACAAGACTGATACATGATCCACATGTGGGTTCACCCCACAACTGCATTCAACGGGCTCACGCTGTTACCAGGGGTGCCAGTACACAGGCTCAGCAGGTTCCTGGAGTACACTATACTTGACCTGTAATAGCAGAGATGCTTTAGATTCGCCTATCATGAGAGGTTCAGAGACTCAGCGAATAAGGACATATGTGGGTATGAAATGAACTCCCAGGAATGGAAACAAGGTTGTTTTTCTTCGTTGTTTTTTGTTTTCTTTTCTTTCTGTCTTTGATAAGGTCTGAGCGGGGACACAGAAATGGAGAGAAAAAGGGTGAACAAATGCAGCAGTGGTCCTCACTACACACTGTGTTGAAATATACGACTGTGGGTAGGAACCAGGGGTGAAAACTGGGAGAGAACGAGGGAAAAGTTGACACTGTCCAAAAAGGAATGTACTCATGCTTTGACTTATATAACTATTGTACATCACCTTTATAGTAACAATAAAAATATTTTTGCCAGTCCTGGGGCTTGAACTCAGGACCCGAGCACTGTCCTTGAGCTTTCTCAAGGCTAGCACTCTACCACTTGAGCCACAGCACAACTTCTGGCTTTTTCTATGTGGTACCAAGGAATCCAACCTGGGTCTTCATTCATTCTAGGCAAGCATGGCCAAACTCCCTGCCCAACAATGAAATTTTTGAAGAATCACTCTTGCAGAACTGTTGTCCAGAAACCTGTCTCAAGTTCTGCAGATCTCCTTCACCTGAGAAGCTTTCCCATGATCCCCTTCTCACATTCATTAAAACAGGTCACAGAAGTAGAGAAGCACTCGGCTTACCATCACTGATCTATTGGAAAGGATGAAAGTAATGCAGAGAGGATGAGGAGGACAAAGACTCCAAGTTTTCTGAGCCCAGGAGTTTGTGCCCCAACACTATAGAGATTCACCGCCATGCTGACACGAGGATGAACTCACCAACTCAAATGCTTTCCATGTCTTAAAATTTAGAAGTTTGATAGGGGTGTCATTACACATGCATGATTATTTATCATTGGGCATTGGCGGTTAACTCCATCTCCAGCTGTCCTTTTCTCCATTTAGGAGGTTGGAAGATGGAGTGGTGGTGACCATGAGAGGGAAGTTCCAACAGACCCTTATCCTGTCCAGACACTTCCCTAGCCACTTATCAATCCAACCACACAAAAGGCATCCCTACCACTTCACTGCCTAGGGACTTCGTGCCAAGCGTCGGAACAAAACCCAAATATACACTCCTACTTGCCTCACATAGGAGCACAAAGAGATGCAACTCCAAAAGTCTGATCTGCATCCACCTTGTCAGAGGGCACTTCCTATGATTCTTTAATGATTCCTCACAGTAAGATATTACAAAGCAAAGCAGGTGTATATTCAAAGGTTATCTTTCAATATATGCCTCAAACTCAGCAATTTAGTGAAGGACATTGATAAAAAAAAATGAGCCTGTGAACAACAGAGCCTCATTTTTCTTTTTTTTATCTTCTTTCTTCCGCAAAGAACAGCAAACACTGAATCACTGAGCCTGGGTCTTCCTGGACAGAGAATGGACTTAGGCAGGCAAGGAGCTCAGATACCAGGAACTGGAGTAGAGAAAGGGAAAAGGAGGGAGCAGGCCTCCTCTATCTGGAAGGATTGGCTGGCACTTCTTTAACTCCTTATCTTGCTCATCCTTTCCCATAAGGATCATCATTGGGCATTTCTACGTACCACTGCAACTAGCAGCCCCCAGATAGAAAGTTTTGCAAGGTGAGGGATTCTGTCTTTTCCATCTCTGAAAATGTCATAACATCTGTTACTTATTACTAACACTTGACAATGATAGAGAGGTGCATGAGAGGAGAATTGGAAGGAGGAAATTGTTCATTGGAAGAAGGAAAGAAAGGAGAGAAGGAAAGCTTTAAAAAGTGCCTTGGCAAAAACCCAGAGGTAAGAACACACTCCTTTGCAACCAGTGTACAAGTGGTTTTTGAGGCACTTTGGAATTCTTTATTTTAAACATTTAGAATCTAGATATTGTCAACTGATAGTTCTTAGGCTGAATTCAAAATAGTATCCATTTTATTTACCCTTGTCATGTATCCTACTATTAAAGAAAGAAATACATACTATACTGAATTCCTTGACAACATCTAAAATTGAGAGGTAGATTCTTTTAGAAGAATTTAGATTTTTCCGAAATGTAGCCATGGTAGATTCATACTCCCCTTTCCTTTAGATAGGGAAGACATAACATAGTCATATGTTCCACACAACTTCTCTTTAGGGGAGACAATAGTGCTATTTGTCACTTGCGATCAAAAGGTGGCGCTTACCCTACCTTCTTAGCACTAGTAGGCTGTGTAAGTCTGGCCTTAGACAGAAACAGATCCCATTTTTCAGGGGAGAATTTTTGAGGGTGCATGAAGACACATCCACTGAACACTGCGCTTTTGCAGTGTTTTGTGAGCAGTGCACTTTATATTTCACTACAGTGTACTCTATGAATCGGATGCTATTCTTCTCACCCTTTTATAATGGAGGAAACGGTGGCTTACATGTTTGGTGAATTATCCAAGGTTAGCACTCACGAGTATTCATAAACCAGAGACTTGTGTCTCCAAAGTCTATCAGTGGAGACTCTGCGCTGCCTTTGTACTCTTTCTTAACACATAAATGATGAAATCAGCACTGTAATGTGCTTTCTTCATCTTTTAGAAACATCAAATAAATATTGATTAAGTGCACTCAAGCAATTGTAAATGAGGCAGTCAATTCTGAAGTGCTCCAAATCTTGCCTATTTGTGTTCCTGTGGTGGTGGGCTGGCATTAATAACATGCCTGGGTAAATTCCCTCAGCATTTGGTAGTTTGAAACATCCAACATACAGGTGGGAGGATGTATACAGCAAAGAAGGGACAGAAAGCTCTTTCTTGTCTCTTCAATTGAACTTATTGTGACATGTAGAAAATGCATTCTGAAAGATGGTGGGCTTCTTAAATGGTAGCTAATTCTGATGCATCTGCAAACACTTGACTTGTTGGGTACCCAGCTCCTGCAATCGTGTGTGCAGAGGGGGACGTCACTGAATTGGTGGAATTACAGGCATCTGAGCATCAGTGTTCCAGACGCTGCAGCTTCTTGCAGCATTGGAAGATTGCTCCAGTCCCTTTCTAATTAATGGCTCCTATGTCTCAATCAGATCCATGCCCTTGGCTCAACACTTCCACCCCTCTCAATTGTATCTTTTCCCTTTTATTTTTCTTTTCAGTATTGGGTATTGAACACAGGGCTTTATACTTGCTAAGAAAAATCCTCTGCCACTGGAACAATGTCTTAGGCCTTAATTTTAAAAACTAAATTCCTTTAAAAATATTATCACCTTTATATAGCTCTACAAAGGAATTGCCATTCAACAAAGCAGTTCATGAATATAATGCATCTTAATCATTGTCACTCCTTTCAACATTCTCACTCAACCCTGCCCTACCCAACCCTTCCCTCACTTTTCTCAGTTTTGTAGGATATGCATTGAATTTTGACTGCATGCTCCTCCCCTTCTTCTCTTCATCCTGTCTATCTTTTCCCCTTGATTTCATCCCACCCATTTAAAGTACCAGCTTCCTAGTGTTTATTTTGTTGACCTTTCATTTAAACTAAGGAATTATAGCTTCAATTTTCCCTGAATCTACTGTATTTCAGTTAGTACATTTGTGTATACTTTCAAATGACCCAAGGTTTCCACCTATATATTTATAAAGTAATTCTAGCTTTCCACATATGAGAAAACCTGTAACCTTTGTCTTTCTGGTCCTGGCTTATTTCACTTAGCATAATTTTTTCCAAGTCCTTCCATTTCTTTGCAAATTATGTAATATCATTCTAGTGGATGAGTAAAATTCCATTATAAATATATATACATATATCATATGTTTTGATCCATTCATCTGTTTATGGGCTCCTGGGATGATCCCATATCTTGTCTATAGTGGATAAAGCTGCACTGAACATGGTTGTGCTGGTGGCTTTACTATATCCTTGTTTGTGATCTTTTGGATAAATGCCCAGGAATGGAATTTCTGGATCACAGGTTACTTCTATGTTCAGGTTTTTGTTTTCCCCCCAGAAACCTCCATACTGCTTTCCAGAGTGGCTGAGCAAGTTAATATGCCCAACAACGGTGTATTAGAATTCCTTTTTGCCCTCATCCACTCCAACATCCCTTTTTGTTTATAATCTTGCTGATGGTCATTCTGACTGGGGTGAAGTCTAATCTCAATGTTGTTTTCATTTACATTTTCTTTATGACCAGACATGTTGAACATTTTTTTCATATGTCTATTGGGATTTTTTTTTTACAAATCTCTGTTTAGTTTATTGGTTCATTTATTAATTAGGTTGTTGATTTGGGGCGAGTTTTGTTTTTCAAGCTTGATAATGTCTATCTAAATCAAATCTCTGCATCCTTGCCCACCATGATGGTGTGTTTTCTATTATAATAACAGAGCTGTTGACTGTTTCACATTGTGCTGGGGACAGAGAAGGCCAGTGTCTAACAGTTGCTGTAAGAGCTGTGAATGGAGGAAATGAAATTTATGTGTGCACCTACCCTGCCGTGGGACGTGCCTTCTCCCAAGGGATAGCCAAGATGGGGTACTCTGTTTGCTGCTTTATTCCACATGTGAATGCTTTTAAGAAGACAATGAGGATAAAAGAACATTTCTGCTCAGCCTACTTATTGCACATTAGATTGTCCCAAATCTTCTAAAGAATCGCAGCTTACTCAGCAGCTTAGCCAATTGGGAACAAATGATCAAGTTAAATGTATTTGGAGACCATTTCATAGGCTTTCAAAAGGTTTTTGCCTCGTAGGAAAAAGATGTTCTTATGGTTAACACAGACATGTGGGTTTAACCAGAAAGTGCATCCCTGAGAATGCAGTGTGTGCTTAGATTCCCAAATGCCTTCCTGCAGGTCTAGTACACTAGTTCATGCCACAATAAGCTCCTACATGAGCCTCCTTTACACAAGCTGTCTGGTAATATGATTTGTTCAGTGCTGAAAGACACCCCCAAGGTCTTATTTGAGTGTATACACCACATATTTTCTCTCTGGACTAGGAATTCCTACCATAAGTCATTGTCCAAGTAGTGAGGACCCCAGTCCTTGTAAACAGTGGCCCTTGAGGAGCTACTATTGCTACATCCACAAAATGGTATCCATTCCAGATTTCCCTGAACTTGCCATGAATTTCCTCACTTCTGTGCCTGGAGAGAGGACATTCAGAATCTTCTTACATTTCTTTGATACTTGTTCAACCGCTTTTCAAAATAAGAGGTCTGATTGGGTACCAAGAAATGGAGCCCAGGGCCTCATACATGCTAGGCAATCACTCTACCACGAAAACACATTCATAGCCCTCAACTGTTATATTTGTTATACCAAAAAAAATCATCCCTGATGAGAGCACTGCCAGCAGATATTAACCAGTTGTCTTCCATATTTGTTTAGCAGTTCAGCATTAAATGAAGCCAGGAAGCTAAGGCAATTTTGGAAATCAAGAAAGAAATAGGATACCTGCTCATGGGTTCTTAGGGACTCCAGGACAGCTATTCTCCAAAGTGCTTTAATATCCCAAGGGGAATTGCACAATGATACATTTTAGACATTTTTAAATACTAATTATTTATTCCTACATTTATGTTTTACCTATGGTAAATACTCTTGGCTCTCTAATAATAGGAGTGGCATAACTTTTAAATTAAAAAAGAAACCAAATGGAATTAATGGAACAGTTATTTGAATACTAAAAGGGGTGGAGGTGGGGGGAGGAAAATGGAGACCAAAACATGAGAAAGGGTATCAATATTTGTGAAGTAATGCACCTTCTGTCTGATGAATATAATGTAACCCTTCTATTAATTACAATAAAAATATGTGAAAAAAGTATATGATCAGGGGTGGGAGTTTGGCCTAGTGGTAGAGTGCTTGCCTAGCATGCACTAAGACCCGGATTCGATTCCTCGGTACCACATACATAGCAAAAAGCCAGAAGTGGTGCTGTGGCTCAAATGGTAGAGCCCTAGCCTTGAGAAAATCCAGGGACAGTGCTCAGGCCCTGAGTCCAAGCCCAGGACTGGCAAAAATAAAGTAGTATACGATCAAACACCAAAAGACTATGAAATTGATACTTTAGGATTCATAGATGTAAAGAAGATATTTAAGAAAAGTGGGGACATCTAAAAATCTAGAAAGCTATTCAGGGAAAATAAATCTAGAAATTAGACAAATTGTTAATGTAAGTAGAGTGAGAGGTGATTGAGTTCTAAAGATGCATCTGTAGTGGAGTCAACAATGAATTATTTTGAATAGTGTTCATCTGATCCACTGTGTTAGTCAATTTTCCACCCATAACAAATATCTGAAAATATCAACTTACAAAGAAAAAAGGTTTCTTTCACATCACAGCTTGGGTTTCCAGTCCCCAGTCCTTTGGCTCTGTTGCTTTGAGTCTATGGTGCGGCAGCATCTCATGTGGTAGAAAATGAACAAACAAACCTGCTCATCTTAGGGCTAAGAAACAAAATGAGAGAAGAGAGCAGGGTCTACAATCCCCTTGCCTTGCTGCATGCAGCAATGACTTAAAAACCTCTTGATAGGTCATGTCTCTTACAGCTTCGAATATCTCCCAATAATGTTTGGATACATCCCAGTAGTGTCACTCCAGGGACCAAACCTTTAACATGTATTCTTTTGAGGAGTAATCAAGATTCAAACGATAGATGATAGATTGGTTCATGCTTGTTATTCCAGTTACTCTGGAGCCAGAGATTGTGAGGATCAGTGATGGAGGCCAGCCTGGGCAAAGAGTTAACAAGATACCTACCTTAACAGAAATGAACCAGACATGGTGATACATGCCTGTGGTCCCAGTAAGTAACAGGATTGTTACACACAGCCATCCCCTGCCAGTGTGTGTGTGGGGGGGGAGAGAGTTGGCAGGGCCTAAGACTATATCTAAAAAAAAATCAAAAGACTTGGGCATGATTTAAGTGATAAAGCACCTGCCTATGCAAGGCCCTGAGTTCAGATCCTAGTTCCACGAAAAAAGAAAGTATCCAGACTGCAGAAACCATTATACATGATCCTCTGTAAGCATTGACCTCATCCCCCAGACACCACATCACGAGGCCCTTAGAGGATGTGAACCCCTCTGCTCCCTCAGGACCCACACACCAGTGGATTTGTGCATGAGTTGCTGTTTATCATGGATCTCGATGATAAAATAGTCTTCACATCATACCACTCTCAGTTGAAAGACTGATCTCTTAATTAGTAATTAGAACTGTTTCTCATTTTTTCTTAAGTATCCTGATAAATAAGATAAAGCTCATTACTAAAAGAGATCCTGCTTCAAAATAAAAATATGGCTAAATCGGGTAGTTTGTAAGGCCTACAAGAAAACTCCAATAGAGGACCCATGGCCTGAGTTCCTGCACAGCCTGGGCAGGCCCTGCAGTCTCTACCCCTCCCCCACTTCCACTTCTTTGCCCTCTGGAGTCTCTTCAGAGGAGAAAGATTGTCTGGATAGCAGCATAACATATCAGAGGAGCCCAAGATTTCACAAAATCCCAGGTTTGAACTCTGGTTTCACAACTCGGGAATAATATGATCTTGAAAATGTTAGTTAACCATCCTTACGTTTCCTCATTAGCAAAATGAGACTCACAGCCCCTTATCCTTACAACATTTCTTATGTGGATTTCACATACAAATTATTATTCCAGAGCCAGATACCAGTGACTCCTGCCTGTAATCCTAGATATTCAAGAGGCTGAGATATGCAGATCACATTCAGTGGCAGTCCAGGCAGGAAAGTCTGTGAAACTTATCACCAGTTAATCTGAAAGAGCCAGAAATGGAATTATGGCTCAGGCTCTGATGGTAGAACACCAGCTTTGAGCAAAAAAACCTGAAGGATAGCATCCAGGCCCTGAGTTCAAGCACTAGTACCAGCAGTCTTTCTCTCTCTCTCTCTCTCTCTCTCTCTCTATATATATATATATATATATATATAATTTCATATGTATTATATAATTATAAATAATATATAATCCAATATATTACACAATTATATATTATTTAATCAGTTGTATATTCTGTATTGTATATAATATCAGGTATAGTGGTATGTGTTTATAATCCCAACACTGGGTCATTGAGGTAGGAAAAATGAAGGCTCCATTCTGACTAGGCATATATAACAAAACATTGTTTCAAAAAAATGAGTTAAACCTGGAAAGTATAGCAGGAATCATTTTATAATAATTATAAAAAAGTGAAGTTTTTTTAAACTAACTGTCTTGCAAGCAAGGGCCTCGATCTTTCTAATATTCAAAGTTCAAGACAAACCAGGAAGGAAGAAGGCAAATAAAGTGGGGAAGGTGGAGACAGAGCCGTCAGATCCTGTGTACCAGCGGGGATGGTACTCACACACACAATCTCAGGCCTCCCCCAAGACTCACTGAACCACATCAGAAGCTTTACCTTAACATGAGTTCAGAATACTATGCTTACATTTAGATTAGTGTGGGGCCAGAATTGTTGCTTGGTATTTCCTCTCCATCAAAATATTGATAATAGAAAGAAAAGTAATGAATGCTCTGTTCTAGGCACTTGATAGGCATGATCTTAGTTAACATTCACAACAATACTATGACAGGAATAGCTGCTGTCATCCTTGTTTTACAGTTGAGGAAAGTGAGGCCCACACAAAGGTTAAGCCACTTTCCATACAGGTAATACAAAGCCAGGAAGTTCAAGTCGCTGGATTTGAACCTATATGTTTTAGACTTGGAACCCTAGTTAGTGCTCCTCACAGTCTATCCTCTTTCTGTTACTTATCTCTCTGTGTGTGAACAAATCTCATGGCCCAATCAATGCTGCACTTGCCTTGAACCTCCTGGTAAATATTTTGTCCCCAGATTTCCTTGAAATCTAGAAGTGAATGAGGGGAGTGTAAGTTCTCAAGCCCTAATTAGCCCCACTTTTTTCCGAGTTCAGAGTTCGGGGCTGACCTCTACAGGCAATATTAAAGCAGCTCTTCCCTTCTATATCAGACTGCTCAAACACTGAAGCCAGAGCCAGAACTTTTTCTAAAGGCAGCCTCTTCTTACCTGCTCTCCCACTAAATTTCCAGGCCCTTCCTACATGCACCTGAGATTCCAGTTTCCTCTGAAGCTTTAGGCCCACCTTTCCCAAACTGCTTCTTTCCAACACACACATGCTTATGGAACAATTCAGATGCAAGCAAACTTTTCAGCTGCACGACTCAAACATCCTCTCCCATATTCCGTCCTCCTCAAGTGGTGCCCAGATAGGATATAGAGGCTTTTCTTTTTTTCACATACTAAATCAAAGTTCATCTTTCTCCTGCATCTCTTGCTGTTCACCTCTGTCCCCCTGACATAGGTCTTACCACATACTGCATTATGTTAGTGTTGAGTATATAACCTGTCTTAGGCTAGGCAAATATTCTCTAAATAAGAATATTGACCATGGAGATTGTGGTTTATTTAATCTACTTTTAGATTTGACTCCCTGGAGCAAATTTATCCTGTTTTGTCTGTGAAATATCTGGGCATTTAAGTAATTACATGCAGAATGTTGAGGTTCGAAGCCAAAAATCACCTTTTACCCACTGATTTTCAAAAAAAAAAACAAAAACAACACAGACACAGACACAGACACACAGACACAGACACACACACACACACACACACACACACACACACACAGAATTGTGTTGGGGGCTGGGAGTGTGGCCTAGTGGTAGAGTGCTTCCTTGCCTAGCTTGCATGAAGCCCTGGGTTTGATTCCTCAGTACTACATAAAGAGAAAAAGCCGAAAGTGGTGCTGTGTCTCAAGTGGTAGGGTACTAGCTTTGAGAAATCCTAAAGGACAGTGTGCAGGCCCCAAGTACAAGCCCCAGGATTGGCAAAAAAATGGAATTGTGTCAATAGCAATCATTATATATGTTATTCATCTATCCTCTCTTTGCAGCTGTATTTATTTTACTTGTGGATGCTTTAAAACAAGTAGTTTGAGCTCTTATCATTGTTTAAACGCATGATGGTCATTTTCCAAAAAAACACATGTCTTATTAGTTGGCTTCCAAATATCCTTTAAAAATTATTGTTAATGCATATATACAGATTATGCTACAAGAACATTCATTTCAGAGTGGTTTATGTTAGCAAAAATTAAAAAAATAACCTGAATGTCCAGCATAGTAATGATTAAGGAAAGCATTGTGAAAAATACCATGTATATCAATAGTTTAAATGATATGGAAAATGTTTCTGGAAACAAATTTGGGGCATATAGTTTTAAGAAGGAAAAATATATAAAGCATAGAAACTCCAAAATACATCCACTTAAATATAACCAAGTTGGTTTGTACACAGTGCCAAATTAATTCAATAGAAGAATCTTCTTTTCTGCATATGATGTTGAGGTATTTAGGCAATCACTGGCAAAAGATAAACAGATAGCATTAAAATAACCTAAACCCTTTGTACAAGTACTGCACATGTGTGTGGGGAGTTCTATAGCTTGTATCCAGGACCTGGGCACTGTCTGTGAACTTTTTTGACTAAAGCCCAGTGCTCTACAACATCAGTCCCAGCTCCACTTCTGCTTTTTTGATGATTGGTTGGAAATAAGTTTCTCAGGGGCTTTCCTGTCTGGGCTAGTTTTGAACCAATATCTTCAGATTTCAATCGCCTTTGAAGCTCAGATTACAGGCATGAACCAGCAGTGCCTGGCTAAAGATAATTAATAACAAATCACCTTAAACAGGACAGTGGTAGCTCAAAACTATAATGTTAGCTACTTAGGAGGATGAGATCAAAAGGTTGTGATTCAAAGCCAGCCAGAAGAGATAAAACCAAGAAACTCATCTCTGATTAATCAGCAAGAAAGTCAGAAATGGAGGTGTGGCCATGGAATTCTATGCTGCCATCAGAAAGAATGACATCGCCCCATTTGTAAGGAAATGGAAAGACTTAGAAAAAATCAATTTAAGAGAAGTAAGCCAGAAGTAACATAGGCTCCATAGTTTCCCTCATTTGTGACTATTAGTATATATTTAGTATATGGACACGTGTCCATATAGGATGAGGCTAAACAAAATGAACTCCAGGATATGGAAACAAGAGGCTTATCTTTGTGATTGTTGTTCTTAATGTACTATGTGAAGCTATTTCTTTTTTCTTCTTTTTCCCTTAAGGCTTATCTCATGTTCTTACTGTATCTGACATTGGTACCTCGTATATTGTATATTCTTTTATTTGTGTATGTGAAAATGAGAAGGTAAGGGAAAAACAAGATGAGTAGCAGGGGGTCGGGGGAAGGAAGGTGGGAGAAAAACATGGGAAGGGGTAACAATATTCAAGAAGTAATGTACGGCCGGGAGTTTGGCCTAGTGGTTAAAGTGCTTGCCTAGCAAGTGCGAAGACCCGGGTTCAATTCCTTGGTACCACATACATACAAAAAAGCTGGAAGTGGTGCTGAGGCTCAAGTGGTAGAGCTCTAGCCTTGAGAAAGTCCAAGGACAGTGCTCAGGCCCTGAGCTCAAGCCCAGGACTGGCAAAAAAAAAAAAAAAGTAATGTACTCACTACCTGATCAATGTAACTATAACCCCTCTGTACATCACTCCAACAATAAGACACATTTTTAATAAGAATATTAAGCTCAAAGCATATTACATAATAACATCCTAATATTAAAAAAAAAGAAATGGAAGTTTGCCTCAGGTGGTAGACCACCAGTCATGAGCATAAAGCCCAGTAAGAGCTCAAGACCCTGAGTTCTAGTCCCAGTACTGGGACAAATCATACTATCATCATTATCATCATCATCATTATCATCATCATCAATCATCTTGACATAAATATCACATTTTATGCAAAATTAGTTTTAATATGTCATAGATTTATATGTAAGGTATAAAAATCAGGAGACCAAAACAAAGGGAGAAAATCTCTGTGACATATTATTCATCTTACAGATGAATTTTGGATGATCCATAAGAAAAAAAATATTTTGAGCTACTTCAAAATTGAACACTTAATATGATTTTTTCTAAATCTTTCCATATCTTTATGAATTGGGTGATGTTATTCTTTCTGATGGAAGCATATAATTCCATTTTGTATATATACCACTTTTTTGACTCATTCATCCATTGAGGGACATCTGGGTTGATTACATGTCTTGGCTATGATAAATAATGCTGCAATGAACATAGTTGTGCTGGTAGCTTTAATGTTGTCTTTGTGTCTAACTGGGCTTAGGTAAGCCAGACCAAAGAAACATCGGCTCCTAAGTTTCCTTCATTTGTAATAATTAGTGTATGACTAGGACAGTTTTTGCAGAGGATCATGGTAGTTCAATAGCTATGTGCATATGGCTTTATAAAATGATGTTAGTTGAAAAGAACTACAAGATAGGGAAACGAAAGGGTTTGTAAGTATGTATATATGTGCTTGTCTGTACTGTATGCAGTTATCTCATTTTTCTTTCTTTCATTGTGCTTTGGTTTTCCCCCCTGTTGGCACTGTTTTTTATTTTGGTACCCTTTGTACTGCATATACACTCATCTGATTTGGGGATGGGAAGGGGAATCACAGAAATGGTGAGATAAAGAAAAAAGGATGAACGAATGCAACAATGATACTCACTAGACATTATATTGAAAATGAACTTTACAACTTGTGGGGAAAGGTGGAGTCGAAGGAGAGAGAAAGCAGGAAAAAGCAAGAGAAGGAATAATGCTGCTCGACAAGAATTGTACTTATTGCCTTACTAATGTGACTGGAACCCCTCTGCTCATCGCAATTAGAATAAATACATAAATAAATAATAAATAAATAAACACAAAATGAAACCCTTTTGCTCTTGCACAAAAAAAAACACCTGGCCAAGAGATGAATGGACAACATTCAGGCCCAAAAATTATTAACAAACTACATTTGTTACGAAGGACTTGAATTGAAAAAAATAGGAAGAACTCAAAGTGCAGCAAGAAACAGACATTAACCCCCCCAAATGAATTCATAAAATTGCAAAAGATAGGAATAGATGTTTCATCAAAGAGAAAATGGAAATGGCAAATAAATACATGCAAAGTTGTTTGGCATCATTAACCATTAAGGACATGCAAATTTTCATTCATATATTGCTTATGCAGATATAGAATGGTAGAGATGCTCTAGAAAACAATTTGTCTGATTCTTAATAATAAGTTGAAATAAAATACAACAGAAAATCCAGCAATAATATTCCTAGCTATTTATCCCAGAGAAATGAACGTATAGATGCCCCCATAAACCTAAATGTGATTTTTCACAGCAGCTTTGTTTGTAATAGTTAAAAACTAGAAACAACCCAAGTTCATTGAACATACAAATAACTAAATAAACTATTGTCAGTCCATACCATGGAATGCAATTAGTAATGTAGTTACATGTGTGTGATTCCATTTATATGACATGCACAAAATCACAACATTCAGCAATTAATTATATGCAGATGGAAAGCAAGTTGCTGTACATAAAATGTGGCTGGAAGGATAGAGAATTGGTTGGAAAATTATCAAAGAGTACTCAGGGGTCTTTGTACTGATGGAATAGTGTGTGTGTGTGTGTGTGTGTGTGTGTGTGTGTGTGTGTGTGTGTGCTTGCTTGTCTTTGGGCTTGAGCTCAGGGCCTTGGCTCTCTGTCCCTGAGCTTGCTTGCTTGCTTGCTTGCTTGCTTGATTTATTTATTTATTTATTTTGCTCAAGGCAATCAGGATTAGTTCTCTACCATTTGAGACACAGCTACACTGCTGCTTTTTATTTTTAATTTTTTTTGGCAGTTAATTGAAAATGAGAGTCTCAAGGACTTTCCTGCCTATCCTGGGTTTTACCTGTAATCCTCAGATTCTCAGTGTCCTAAGTAGGTATGATTACAGGTATGAGCCATCAATGCCCAACTTGATGGAATACTTTTATGTCTTGATTTTGATGATTATAGAAATCCGTACGTGGTATCAACTGTCTGGAACTACACACAAAAGGCAAAATTCTGTGGCTCTCCACAATATCTATCACATTCAGAACAGTGTTATACAAATGCCAACTTCTTGTTTTGACACTGTATTATGTATCTCTGTAAAATGTAACCCTTAGTGAACATTTGAGAAAGGATGCACTAGAGTAGCAAAATCTTGCAATTTATAGTAATTTAAAATTATTTTATAATTTTAGGCTCTGAAATAGTATGTATTCTATAACCACATATATGTAACTAAGTTGATATGTATATCTTAAAACTTAAAACTCTACCATAATTGCTGATCAGTATAGATATTAGGAGGAAATGTCAGGTTCATTTGGGATGCTATTATTTTATCTCAGAGTCAAAATATCTTAAAATTCATTTTTAAATTGTACATATGCTTGATTGGTTATTTGACATTGGATAAGGAAGGGGGGAAAACAACATGAGCAGCAGGGGGGGGAGGGGAGGGAAATGGGGACCATGACACGAGAAAGGGTATCAATGTATGTGAAGTAATGCACCTTCTATCTGGTGAATATAATGTAACCCTTCTATTAATTACAATAAAAATATATTTAAAAATTCATATTTAAATTTGATAACATCGCATTTAGCCAGCATTGAGGTAATTTATGGTATTAGAAATTTATTGAGCATGCAAGTGTATTAAACAGACTATCTTACATTTCTAACTAAAAATATAAAATAACATTCATTTCAAATCTTAATATCGAGTTAAAAGTAAAAGAGCCATTTTTAAAAAGATCACAGATTTTTCAGGATATTTAAGATAACTTAAATGTGCCTTATTTAAAGGTTTGATGTTCTAGTTTCAAAAAGTTACTAAGTATTAGGGAAGATTTATCAGACAATTAAAATACCTACAATATTTTTGTACTTAGTATGTGGTAAGTAGTCTTATTTAAGAAAGTTTTTTTAAGTGATTACCTTTGAAAGTGATAAGGATGTATTAGTATAATAGGATTTGAGTCAAATTAAAACATTAAGGGAAATTTAAGTTCATAGAAGTATATGTATATGTATAATGGAACATTAATTTGTGTGTCTGTGTGTCTGTGTGTATGCATTGCAGTACTAGGGCACTCAGGGTTTGGGCACTGTCCCCTAGTTACTTTTGCTCAAGGATAGACTATATCACTTTGCACAGTTCTACTTCTGGCTTTTTGGTGGTTAATTGGAGATAAGTGTCTCAGACTTTCCTGCCAGGCCTGACTTCCAATATCAATCCTCAGATCTCAGCTTCTTGAGTACCTAACATTATAGACATAAACCACTCGTGCCCAGCTCCAACCATAATTCTTGGCCTCTATTTCATTTTGAAGGGAAATCACTTGATCATGCAGAATCTAACCCCCCTCTCTCCTTCCTTCCTTCTCTCCCTCCCTCCCTTTCTCCCTGCCTCCCTCCCTTCCTTCCTTTCTTCTTTCTTTCTTTCTTCCTCTCTATTTAGTGTGCATAAGCATGTGTGTGTGTGCGTGCGTGTGTGTGTGTGTGTGTGTGTGGTGTGTGCGTGTGTGGTGTGTATGTGTGTATGTGCAGCCGTATGTGTGCATATACACATGCTCTGGTTCTGGGGCTTGAACCCAGGGCCTGTGAGCTATCCCTGAATTTTGTTTTTGTTAATGTTTTTAGTTTAAGGCTCTATCATTTGTGCCAAAACTCTGCTTCACTTCCAGTTTTTGGTCAGTAACCAGAGATAAGAATTTCACAGAGTTTTACTGTCCTTGATGGCCTCAAACTGTGATGATTAGATTGCCACTTCCTGAGTAGGCTTAGATACCTCTTTGTTTGTTTGTTTGTTTGTTTGTTTGTTTGTCAGTAGTAGGGTACCATCCCTGAGTTCTTCAGGTTAAGGCTACTGCTCTACCACTTGAGCCACAACACCACTTCCAAACAATTGAACCCAGGGCTTCATGCATGCCAGGCAAGGACTGGACCACTAGGCCAAACTCTTCAACCGCTTAGAAACTTCTTTATCTGAAAAATGAAGCTAATGATACAATGAAACTAATGATATAGCCCACAGGACATATTAGTGACATTGCCACAGCTTCATTATAGAAGCTTGTCTCCCTGCCAAGCCCAGACAGTGGATTCCTATACTTACCTGGCTTTCTCTAGCTCACTAAACAGAGTCGAGTTCTTCTAAGTCTACATCTCCCCCTAAGCCTCATTATTGGCACAGCTTTATATTTTCCCTACTAAACACTGTATCCCACATTATGCATAAATTTGTGAGCCATCTGAACTCTTTTGCAGATAGTGTTGTGATTGATGGTGTTTTGTCAATTTGGCTTCCCATCCATCCTGACCAAAAGACTACCTTTCCCTCTACAGCTCCCTACCCCACCCCAAATCCAACAACAGATCTTTCTGGAATTTAAAAGAACCCATTCTGCCTTAAGCAAATGGACCTACAGAATTTCTACAAAAGCAGTGGCGATAGAATCATCTAATGCGTTTGGCACTTGATTCTTCAAGTGACCATTAGCTCTTCTGTGCAAAGCCCACAGCAGATCTTCAATCTTTCAACTACATCTCAGCTGTTGGAAATTAAAGCTGATGTTTGTACATCCAGAGGGAAAAAGATATAACAAAGTAGAAAATCTGTATTTTAGAATAGGTATATGATACATTTCAAAAATAAATATGATTCATTTAAAAAATAAATAGATGCCCAGATTATAACCTGTTACTTTTTGCTCCATTTTCAGTAGTTAGCTATAATTTGTTATAGTTATTGGTCAGATATCTGAAAAGCATTGCCACTGAGAGATAAAGGTAATATTCCCTAAGCATGAATAGTGAAAACAATCCATATGCAAATAGATATAAAAATATCTCCCATGGCTTTGGAGTGTGGTACAGGTATATTTGCTCTGTGTGTATGCTTAAAATCCTTCCACCTGGTCAGAGTGCTTTCAAAGGAGAGAGAAAAGCCGAACCCTCTTGTTCAGGCTGGGAAGGATTGTGATTGCACTGAAAAGCCTGGCCCCTCTTGAAGTTTAGTTTTTCACTTCCTTTCTTTGAGTATAAAGCAGAAAGAAGGCTTCTCTGAGAGTCCTAATAGAAGCTTTTGAATGATCTGCAGAGGTAGCATTGAGGTGAATGGAGTCCATCAAGATTTGCCAGAAGTATGAAATAATTATTGAAAGGATTCCATTAGAGAAGAAAGCTACCTAGCCTAATAGATACAGAAAAGGCTGACCCTTTTCAGGCCCTTAACTTATTCTAATGGATGGCCTTAAGTTGAAATCAAGACTCAAGTGGATCACTGATTCTTAAAGAAAAATATTGTGCATAGAAGCATATAAGCAAAAGCTAGGAAAATGGTCAGATAGATTTATCTTTTAGTTAATGTTTTTACTAAATATATATGAGTTCACAAGAGCAGAGACTAAATGAGAGATATATTCTCATGAAGCAAAAATTTGTTCTAATAAAGAAACAGTGGCTGCTTCTCTTTATGATGAAATTCAACAAAAAGAAACCTGATATTTTAAAGATAGGTACCATTAGATTTTCCTATTAGATAAAGTAGAACATTCTTTGCCCATAAATGAAACCCTGTATTCTTCTGTTAGGGTATCCTGAAGATAATAATCCAACATAAAGTCTTTTGCCGTATAAAACCCACATGCATATACCTGTGTATGTGTGCGCAAGTGGAAAAATTGTTCTGAGTTTCAAAAGGGTAATGAAGTGATTTGTCATGGAGAGGAAACTGTTAATAGTAAATGAAGGTACGACTGTTGTCTGAACAAGGGATGACTGAAGGCAGGAATGTCAAGAGCGGAAGTGTAACTCTGAGTGAGGCATTTTGTTGTCTTCTAAGTTAACATTAGGCTGTCTCTCAGGGGCAAAATGTGAACAATGCTAGGCATGTGAAATCAGAGTCTATTTTTAAAAATCTTACACACAGCATATATAAATTAAAAATTCTGTCGTTTTTATGCTCATGTCAGATTTTTTGGGAGGTGGGGCAGTGATGGGATTTGAACTCTGGGATTGGGTGCTGTCCCTGAGCTCTTCAGCTCAAGGCTACTGCCCCACCCTTGAAGCCACAGTGCCACTTCTGGTTTTCTAGAGGTTAATTGGAGATAGGAGTCTCACGGTCTTTAGTGCCAGGGCTGGATTTGAACCGCAGTCCTCAGATCTGAGCATCCTGAGAAGCTAGAATTACAGGCTTGAGCCACACCACCCAGCTCAGATTTTTATTGTAATGGTTAAAAACCTAGATCAGTAACAATTTGGGTAATTACTTAAATAAATATTTAAATATTCTAAAAAATAGGGAATCCTAATGTATAACTCATGGTTTCTGCATGTTGGTATAATTATATTCTGTGAATAAAACAATAATCTCAGAAGCTAGGTACCAATGGCTCATGGCTATAATCTTAGCTACTCAAGAGGCTGAGTTCTGGAGATTGTGGTTTGAAGTCAGACAGGACTGGAAAATCTATAAGGCTCTTATCTCAAGTTAACTGCCAAAAATGCCAGAAGTAGCACTGTCGCTAGAGTGACAGAACTTTACCTTGAGTAGAAAAGCTCAGGGATAACACTCAGAGCCTGAGATCAAGCACCAGGACAGGCACAAAAAAAACCCAATAAACCTTAGGTTGGCTCAGCCAACTTTAGAAATATGTCTCTATCAAAAATGTTCTACTTTGTCTTCTTGAACATTACAAAATAGTTTAATTTACTACCAAATAATGTCATTTAACCAATCCATCTCTGTATCTATCTAGCTATATAAACACATACAAGAATACATGTACATATTTGAGTGAAGTCACATATAGGTGAACATTTATTAGTGCAATGTTTAATGAAACATAAAATAATTTATTTTAAGTACACTACTTCAATGTAATTCTGAATTCTTCAACTTTACAATACTGTTCATGTGTCTTTTTATAATATCTGTAGTTATATATTATTGTTTTGTGGAACTGAGGTTTGAACTTGGAACCTTATATTTTCTAGATAAGGGCCTTACTACTTGAGCCATATATATAGTCCTTTCTGTTTTTCATTTGTTTTTCAAATTTGATCCGTACTTTTTCCTGGCTTGCCTCAGACCATCATTGTTCTGTCTCTTCTCCAGCTCCTAGGGTTACAATCATGGACCATGAAACTGGGCTTGTTTTGGAGATCAGGTCTCAGGTGCCTTTGTGAATGTTGCCAGAGCTGGCATCAAACAGAGACCACCCAGCTCCTCTTCCCAATAGTTGTATTTTCCAAAACAAGTTTACATGTGCAACTATTAAAACCTTTCCCAGTCATGCAACAACAAAATAGTAGTATCTAGAATGGAGTCTGTGTTGCAAGTGACTCCCAATGGCTGTCAATATAGACATTAAAAAGCCAAATGAGCTGGGCACCCGTGGCTCACACCTGTAATCCTAGCTAATCAGGAGGCTGAGATCTGAGCATACTGTGATCTTTGAACCATGTCAAAGCCAGCCCAAGAATGAAAGCCCGGGAGACTCTTATCTCCAATTAACCACCAGAAAACTGGAAGTGGCGCTGTGGCTCAAGTGGTAGAGAGCTAGCCTCGAGCTGAAGAGCTCAGGGACAGTGCCCAGACCCAGAGTTCAAGCCCCAGCTGACAGAAAAAAAAAAAAAAAAAAAAGGCCAGGTGGTTGCAGGGCACCTGTAATCCTAGTTACTCAGGAAGCTGAGATTTGAAAAATCAAGGCTCAAAGCCTATGGAAGAAGGAAAATCTTTAAGACTCTTATTTCCAATAAACTATCAAAAAAAAAAGTGCAAATGGAGTTCTGGCTCAAATGGCAGGGTATTAGCTTTGAGCAAAAATAGCTCACTACCAGGCCCTGAGTTTAATCACAGGAGGCAAAAAACAAAACAACAACAAAAGATGAAGAAGATAATTACTCTTTCTATTCCAAGATGCTCATGCTGATGGACTTTGTTATAGAGCCATCAGGTCAGTGGTTAAGAACCAGAAGCAAATAGAATATGAAAGAAAAGGTAATACATGGATAAGTTCCTTTCCCATATTACAGAAGAAAACGGTCCCTGTTTAGTTCATAGGTACTTTTAATGTAAGTCAAATGTTTTTCCATTTGTAGCCCACTCCTATTTCTTCCACATGATACAATATTCTTATTCAAAAGAGAGGTATTATATCACAGCTCAGACGTGGAAATATTTCATCCAACCCAATCTTAGCTAATGGAATCAAAGAATTTTACAGTGTATCATCACTAGCCTGGCCTTTGTCAGAATGACATTGGGTGAGACCAAACTAAGGAAGAGAAATACTAGAACTTGATAGGATTAGGAGATTTAGATGGAAGTTATTGGAACAATTCATATCATAATAGAAAATTAAGGTTCGAGGGATTAATACTACACTGTTTTTCTTTTAAATATTTTATTTATATCTGACTCTTAATGTCCCCTAAAGGATGCAATAAAGGTCCCCTATACCATGCAATTTCTAGAAGTGTCTTCATGGGACTTTAAGTAAGGAAAGCACAGTTATTTCTTGATGCTATATAGTCAAATCTTTATAGTAGTCATAGACTTAGTGAGTGTCTCAATATAGTGGAGTAATGTAAAATTATCTGCTAGGACTATCTGGAGAGGTCATTACATTAAGAGCATTTGAAGTTACATCCAAACATTTAAAAGTTGCACTGAATAAGTAACTCAATCTAAGTACCTATTTGCTTAGCAGATCTCTGCTATTAGAGATCATGAATCAGTGTGTTAGCACATATTTAAGACATAGGTACACAAATATTAAAATTCTTCTGTTTATTTAAAAATGCTTCCCCACACAAGTATGTCTATAGCTGTAACTTGCTTAGAAGACCAGCTCCACTGGTGTCACAAGGTATAAATTCTATATTACAGTTAGGGACAGAGCTCATGAATTCCAAACACTGCTTTTGGTTCTTCAGATATCTCTGATGAATAATATGAAAGGGAAGATATTACAGTATGACTATTCTGGAAATGCTGAACTGCTTTAAATATTTCTTAAAATATGCATCCCAATAATTACACATTTCTATTATGAGATAGAGACATAGAGACACAGAGAAAATGAATTAGCTTTTCTCTGTTATTTTTTTCCTAGTTCTATTGTAGTTGTTATATACTGATAGCCCAACTATGCATAAGTACAGTATTGGTAATCAGCAGGCTTACCAATTACAAGCTTTTAAAAATAAAGGCTTAGGGCTGGGAGTGTAGCCTAGTGGTAGAGCACTTACCTAGCATACAGGAAGTCCTGGGTTCATACACAGAAAACGCCAGAAGTAGTTCTCAAGTAGGAAATCTCAAGAAAAGTGCCAAGGCCCTACTCTCAAGCCCCAGGACTTGCAAAATGAGAAGAAGAAGAAGAAGAAGAAGAAGAAGAAGAAGAAGAAGAAGAAGAAGAAGAAGAAGAAGAAGAAGAAGAAGAAGAAGAAGAAGAAGAAGAAGAAGAGGAAGAAAGGGTAGGGGGAGGGGGGAAGGGGAGGAGGAGGAGGAGGAGGAGGAGGAGGAGGAGGAGGAGGAGGAGGAGGAGGAGGAGGAGGAGGAGGAGAGAAAGACGGAAGAAGAGCTTAGTCGGGTACTAGTGTCTCATTCCTGTTTTCCTAGCTACTCAGGAGGCCAAGATCTGAGAATCACAGGTCGAAGTCAGCCTGGGTAGGAAGGTCTGTGAGACTCTCATTTCTAATTAACCATCAAAAATGTGGAAGTGGATCTATAACTCAAGTGGTAGAGCGCTAGCCTTTACCAAAAGAGCTCAGGAGCAGCTGCTAGGCACTGATTCAAGTCTTAGGACCAGCACACACACACACACACACACACACACACACACACACACACACACACACACACACACACACACACACACAACAGCAGCAGCAGGAGAACAGCAGCAACAGAAACAGCAGAAGCAGCTTTATGTAGATACCTCTAGGGGAAAAAAAAAAGCAGAGGAAAGGTTGAATTTGTAATGATGCAGATTCTGATACGTTTTGGCAATCATTAGTAAAATATATTTTTGTTATTTAAACAAGATCATCATTCAGTAAACTTTTGGGCACAGTGCTATTGACAAAATCGTGTGTACACATAAATGCATTCAAGTTACACGCCGTAAGAAATCAAACACTGGGCTTTTGATCAGGTTACCAGTCAGAAGGCTGTTGGGGCAAGTGATTAAATATATTGACATATTGCTAGATCCATTTGCTGTTAGATGTAGCTTAATTATTTAGAAAACGTAGAAAATGTGCAGTTAAGGAACTGTATACAGATCTATCCACCCAATCAACTCTTCCTAGGATAGAGTGCAAGGACAAACAGAAGGAAGAAAGATCCTTTTAGTTCACAAAAATAAAAATATAAATCAATAAAAAGCACTTTGAATTTCATTTGCATTTCTTTAAAATGAAAAGACAAGATGATTGTTTTGTTTTTATATTTTACAAAAAGAGAAAAAAAGCTGACATTGTCAAAGAGTGAACAGGTTTGGAAATCTAAAAAAGGGTTCATCTTGAGTTAATAGCTTTAATGGGAGTACCTTTATCTGAAAAAGTTTCAAATGCAATTTACCTGGAATAAATCAGTTTTCAGTTTCAGTACAAACAGTCTGAAACAGTGTGCAGAATTAAATAAGACATACCAACAAAACTTTTTATTTATTGGAGATCAGCATATATGTTTGTAAAGGACTAACAGAGTTTTCCTTCATATAAGAAAAGTAATACTATTTTATTTTAAATGTTATTGTTTTATTATTATGTACTAGTCCTTTTTTTACCTATTATTCTGTTCTTCATTTTGATTAAATAATTGATTTTATTTCAATCCTGTAGCTGGTGATTAATACCTAACTCCCTCTAAATTCATCCTATCTCTTAAGGTGTTTCTTATCTGTGGTTTTAGAAACCCTACAATCTTTGTTTGAACAAGTAAAATAGTAGCTGATACACATTTTTTTTGTTTTTGTCTTTTGAGAGAATCAAATAATTTTTGTTTAGCTGGTGATTGAAGAAATTAGTCATAACTATTATGCATCAAAATATCTTTTTATTTCTACAAAGAAAAAGTTTAAATAAATGTCAACATGAAAATTATCTAAAATTTTTATTTTAAAATGGAGGTTGAGGTTGTCATGACGCCAGTACAAAGGTAAATAAATGAAAATCTTAAGGAAGATTCTGAATTTCTGACTTTTTTTTGCCAGTCTTGGGCTTAAGCACCATCCTTGGACTTCCTCAAGGCTAGAGCTCTACCACTTGAGCCTCAGCACCACTTCTGGCTTTTTTCTACGCATGTGGTACTGAGGAATCGAACCCAGGTTTTTGTGCATGCTAGGCAAACACTCTACCACTAGGCCAAACTCCCAGCCTGACTTTCTTTTACTTAGAAACATATGGAGCTGGTTCACAGAGATTGGCTAGGCTAGTCTCAAAGTGCAGACATGATGCCCTTTCAATCCCGATAAATGTCCAATACCAGTGAGCATTTGGGCTGGTGTAATATGAAGCCAACAGACCACACTTACTTTCAAACTGTTAAATCTGTAGTGACTCAGTATTGTTTGTTACATATTCATATTACAGATGAGCCATTCTTTCTTTTGTCTTTTCTGTTTTGGTACTGGGGATGGAACCAGGATATTGCACTTGCTAGGTACATATCTACTGCTTATAAATGATTTATAAGCCAGGAAGCTGAGCAATAATCAAGGAGAGTAGTATTTCAAGTTTTTTTCTTTTGTTGCAGAGAAGATTGTCCTATCCATTGCTCACTCGTTTGTGTCAACACCATTTTTCCCGTGTATGACTTTCCTGCTTGTGTTGGACATGTAGCAAGCACATATGAATACTAAATGAAGATTTACAATCAGACTTGGGTATAACTTTCCACAAAAAATAAGATGATTATAGTTTGAATTATGCTTAGAGAAGATAGCAGTAAAGTAAAAAGACTTCATTTTGAACTAATAAAATTTTCAGGGTGAGTATTTTCATTATCAGTAGACTATGCTGGGTAAATTTGTTTGTTGATATACAGCATTAAGGAATACTACAGAATCCCCAAATTTAACTTAATATGACTCATATTAGCATTCTCACTGGCAAAAGAAAGTGGAAAAATGCTTTTAATGTTATGTGACTTGCCGAGGATTATAATTTACATGGTTAGAAAAAAGAGCTATTGATATATGAAATAGTACTGGAGAACTTGCTATATGGTAGAGTGTGGTAGAATATCCAAAGTTAGGGCCAGGAGTTTGGCTTAGTGGTAGAGTGCTTGCCTATGCAGGAAGACCTGGGTTCTATTCCTCAGTATCACGTGCATAGAAAAGTGGCAAGTGGTGCTGTGACTCAAGTGGTAGAGCACTAGCCTTGAGGTAAGCCCAAGGACAGTGCTCAGGCCCTGAGTTCAGTCTCCAGAACTGGCAAAAAAAATTAATATCTAAAGTAGCTACTCATTATGTATTTGTGAGATAGCATGGGAGAACATACAGAAATAACTAGCTATAAGAGATTCCTATCATAAAGACAATACAGGTCAAAGAGATTCTAGGATTCCACTAGCTGATATGCATTGTGGAGCACTGGACCCACTTGTTCGCTATTGTCTTGCCTGACCCTTAGTAAATACTCAGTAAATAAACAATCAATGCTCTTTCCATAGACTAATGCTGCTCTAAAATGAAAACATGTTCTGTGACTGCTGGATTCATCCTATAAAACTCTCCAATTCATGAGCAAAAGCGCAGTAAAACACCAGCCATAATCAAAACAGCCAAGTGAGAGCTCAAGGCCTTGAGTTCAAACCCCAGTACCAGCATGAACACAAGGGAGTGTGTATGCACATGTGTATGCATGCAAGCACACACACACACACACACACACACACACACACGCACGCACGCACGCACACGCATATGTCTGTTTCTCCTGGAAAGTGTTTTTTTTCTTCTTCCTAGATCCTTATAGGATCTGTTATTTCATTGACTATCCTGTGTTTAAAACCATTCTAGTGATGTGCCAGAGTATAATATACCTATTTTACCAGAGTTAAGCAATATGTACTTTTCAAATTTGTCTTTCAGCTAAGGTGTGTCCTTGGCAAATTATGTAAAGTACAGAGATAAAAACATGGAAGGAGCTAATGTAATTGTTTCTATGAAACTCACAGCGCACATAACACATATTATGTAACTTGGAAGATGGCAAATTTCTCTCTGCAGTAACACTGCAGTAACACTGCAGAGAGAAATTTGATCGATTTTCATTGTGAAATATTTGAATTTTAGAATGCAGGTGCTATCTAAATCTTTTTTAAAAAACTTTCTTGTAATTAAGAACTTGAGAAGGTTCTAGTAAGAAAATTCGGCATTATTATATGACCATCCAAGAAATCCCAGTGCTTTTAATGATAATCTCTTTTAAAGGGGTAAAATGAAGCAAAATGAAATGTCATTTGGAGGTCATGTATTTCAGTGCAAAGGAACCAAGATGACTTCAAAAGTGTTAAAGCTGCTTGACTTTCCATTCATAAAATAAAATCAAGAGCAGAAAGAATCATCTCATTAATTTTAGTTTCTTATCCTAGCCAGAATTATTTAAAGGCTTTAAAAAATAAAATAAAAGATTACTTCTTCACTATTGCATAAACAGAACATGTTTTGACATTAGTTTAGAAATATACATGAATACCACTTAACATATCATACACATATTGAAGAATATTTTTTGCAAGAAAAAATAGCTCAAGTAGAAAATGCCAAAAGCCAACGATTTTAGTAGTCTTTATGTAGCATATTTTTTACATAAAAAGAGAAATATATAGGTCATGCCACTTTAAAATTTTGCTTGATCAGTAGTCAATAATTAGATGATGTTAAAGTTTGAGAGCTCATCTCTGAATTTTAAAATCTATAAGGTCATGGGATGTAATATGCTCCCATTTTGATGCTGGGTAGAGCTAATATGGGGACTATTTGATAAGCAATAATTTTTTGCCTTTACCCAGAAAGGGTAAAAATCATTACTTTAAAGTTAGAGAAAGGCTAATTTGGATAATTAGAGATTTCGTTGGTGTCCATAGAAAAATGAAGGAAATACACATAAAAGTATGTGTTCAAATTTGCAAAGACTGTAATGATGACCTAGTGTTCTCTGTTTAGGAAGTTTCATTTTTAAATTCTTCCAAGGTGTGGGATTATTGTGGCATCAAATATAGCTCTTTACATATCCTGACTCTTTAAGTAAATGGATCATTTTTAAAAACTGTATAATTGTACATATCTGTCAAAAAAGCAGACCTGTATCATAAATTATATAAGAAACATGAGTCACTTCAGAACACTCTAATGATAAGATTTTATTTAAAAAAAATAAAGACCCTCCCATTAGGTTAAATATAAATTATTATTGTAACATGGAAAGAAGTTATAAAGTTTCCCAGCATATTATGTAACCAAGTGTCCTTAGTTATGGAGTTAAACATTTGAAATTATGTTGATTGAATTTATTATGCTAATTTGGAGCTTACTATTCATCCCGTGCTGTCTAAAGACTGAGTACTAAGTAAAAATTAGATGACAAAAATATAAAATGTCTAACCTAGTGCCATAGAAATAACCTCGACATTCTACAATTTGGAAAAGAAACAGGTCACAAAAGACACAGTCTGGTTACAAAACAAAAGTCTAGCAAATGTAGGTCTGCATGGCTGACTTTGAAGTCCTTCCTTAGAAATGGGCAATGTGTATTTTGCATTTTTTTTGGTCATTTTTTTCCTCAAGTGCTTTTCAGTTTTTACAATCTGAGTTCAGTTTCCTAAGAAAGAAGGCCCTTTTCTCATTCGTCATATCTAAGAGGTTAGAAAGTATGTTTAAACAGATATATTTTCTTTTCGTCTAACCTTGTCTAGAAGATATAGGAAAACTAATTTGCCTTATTTACATATGGCACAATCTATCCAGTATTCAAGGGTTTGTCAGAAACAGGAACCTTGTGCATTTCCATGGTAACCGATGGCATGCTGGCAGTATCTGGCTTGTTGCAGCTTCGTCTAGGCAGGCCGGCAATTAATCAGCCATCTACATGCACAAAATTCTTTGTGAGTGAATGGCAGCGCGCCTCTGTAGTGCTGTCTGTGCTTTTACAATTTTGTATTCCTGCCGGGCAAAGTACTTTTTTGTCTCTTCTATTCATTTTCCATGGCTCCCCAAAATGTGCTAGAAAACAGCACGGGGGGTAGGGGTGAGGAGAAGAGAAACACATGTACCTGTAATTTCAAAAATGACATTATTTTTTCCCCCGGCCTCAAATATGCCAAGGTGTTTCTTCCTTTTATTTTATGCCTCATAGAGCTGCCTCCTCTTTCCCTTGCTTTCTGGGTTTTCTTATGTTTGTGCTGGATAGTTTCTTAAACTCGGTCTTAAGGCCCTTTATTGTTGATGCAAAGAAGACATACCTAGGGAAGGAAGTCTGTGCATAAGTTGAGATTGGCCTGTGCCATGTACTGGGAATCCTTTTCTATTCCTTATTTGCTCTGCCCTCTCAGCTACATGGAATGGACATTATTCCCATTTCACAGACTAAGATGCAGATCAGTTAAAGCTTATCAGGGCAAGTACGTATGGAAGGAAGTTCAAGGTCACTTGAGCTGTGTCTGCAGTTCCCTCATGTCACCACTTTCACATTCTAAGGCTTATTCCCTCAGAAAATAGCCCCCTTTGTTTACTAAATTGTAACCTGACATTATCTAGGATCTGTGTAGGAGCACGAGAAAGATTTGAATATTAGGTAAATGATGGAAAAGTCTTTAGATTTGGACTCATACTCTGACCACATGATATCTTAGGGAAGATGGTTGGTTTCTCTGTGAAATGAAGAGAATAGAACAGAATCTGCCAGCTGTGAGCTCACACTTGTAAGGGAGAGGTGGGAGGATCATAAATTTGAGTCCAGCCCAGGAAATGGTAGTAGCAAAAAGTCATCTCAGAAATCAAATGATAAACAAATCAATTAATCATCAATAAAAAGACTGGAGGCATGGCTCAAGTGGTAAAACACCAACCCTAAAATAGAAAATCTGAGCAAGAGCGCAAGGGCCTGAATTCAAGCCCCAGTAGTAGCACATTCACAAAGTCAGTACTTTGTTACTTTTTACAATTAGGTCCTTTACTGCACCCCCCCCCCATTTTTATTTATTTTATGTACAAATGGGTAGACAACAAGAGTTAAAATTCACCACTGGTGAAACCTATACAGAGCATCCCATTTACATTTCCACTTATACTTCTTGTCCTGAGTTTCTATAATTTATGGATAAATTCCATCACATGATTTGTTTATTCATTCAACAAGTGTTTATTGATTTCCATTCTGTGGGCATTTGAGACTACATCAAATACAGTCACCACCGAATAATAACCCAATATATGGAAAATATCCTCTATTGTACAGATTCTTGTCTGTGCTATCTAATTGAATGTATGAAATTTGAACATGTGAAGTAATGGATCACTTTCAGATGTAACTATAACTACCTACATTCGATTGGAGAGAAGAGTACATTGCTGAAAATCATATGAACACATGATGGATGCATGGTTACTTATCACATGGCTGTTTTCTTCCGGGCAATACAGGATAGAAGGTTTTCTTTCAGGGAACTTAATAATCTGGAAATAAGCCTGTACAAGTCATTTGGTTATGAGGCTATTAATTCTCCTTGTTAGAGGGTAAACTCGGTGAGGGTGAGCCCGGGGCTGGCTCATTCACCACTATGTAGCTGGTATGCTTTACAAATATAAATGGAATAGTATGTTCCAGAAGAGATTGAGAGTCTCATGCTCTATAATGAAAGTGGAGAAAATCATTCACATAACAAAAAAGCAAGCCAAGAACTGATGGCTCACCTTTGTAATCAAAGATATTCAGGAGGCTGAGATCTATGGATCAAGGTCTAAGATCTGTGGATCAATGTCCAAAGCCAGCCCAAGTACAGAAGTTTGTGAGGCTCCTATCTCCACTGAACCACCAGAAGCTGAAAATAGAGCTGTGGCTCAAGTGCGAAAGCATTAGCCTTGAGCAAAAATGTTCAAGGACAGCACCCAGGCCCTGAGTTCAAGCTCCAGGATTGGCACAAAAAAAAAAAAAAAAAAGCAGGCAAGGAATAGGAATGGTTATCCTGAAATGGTGGTTCACATTTAACCTGTAGATATGAAAGATTCCATGTCACTCAAAATCATTACTGAACTAAGACTATTTTCTTATATTGTAATCATTTGAAAATTGGTGCTCTAGCTATCCATGACAACTTCCAAATAAGTGGAATTTTAAAAGATCATAATGAATCTGATTGTTACAAAGGATAAAGAGAATACAGAAATTCTACCTGTGGGAAAAGTGGCATTGTGGAGGGCTAGGAAGACTTCTCTGCTGAAGAATGTAAGAGTTAAATGCTATCCTAAGAGTGTGAGCTGGGGATGGGGCAGGCACAGTCTTGTGATAAAAGAGACTGAGCAGGAGAAGGATACAAATGAGAGATAAGAAACACAGTTTCCATTTACCTAGGAAGGAATTGAAGAGGTAGCAAAATTAGAGAGAAGCTAGCATGCCATATATAAGGAGCCTTGTTCTTAAAGAGATTTAGGCTTTACATCAACTCTACCCCCAACTAGCTGATGACACGGAGCAAAAGTCATTCAACTTACTAAATCTCTGCTTTTATTCTAAGAAAATAGAGATCACAGTACTCCTTCAGATATTCGTAAGAGATCAATGTAAATAATGTTTGTAAGAAGGGTCTGGTACATTATTGAAAGCGTAGTGAACATATGGGACCAATTTCCCCAGAGCCTTCCTTGTTTACTTTGTTTACCTAGAGTATTAGCTTTGTTCCTTTGCTGCAAAATACCAGACTGGTCCTTGAGGCTACATAGGCTATGTGTATCCCCAAATCTATAAGCAAATATTTAAATAGAGTAATAACCCTTGGTTGGAATACTAGAACTAAGGTCACATTGAAGAATCAGGACATCAGAATTAAAAACTCAGAATCTTTGCTTCTATAAAATGCTAGAAACAGCTAGAGCCAGGGGTTCCTGACTAAAGCCTAGCTCCTCAGACTGAACCGTTCGGGAGATTACCTCTCCAATTTTCTAACATAAAGCCAAATTGGAGGCATGGCTTAAGTGGGTGGAGCACTAGTCGTGAACATGGAAGTTGAGCACGCATGTGGCTCTGAGTTTAGAACCTGGTACTGGCATAAACAAAACAATTCACTCGCTTATTCAGACTTCTCTGTTGTTTTTTTTCCAATACTGACTGAGAAATGTTAGGGTTACAGGACAGATATAGGTAACTTATCTAAAGTTTTGCCCAGGTAGATAAACTGAGCCAGTTTCTTCCAGTGCTGGCACAAGTTTCACTGTAGATAGCTGAAAGGAAAAATGGAAATAAACAAACAGGAGCCAAATCATTCATCACTAATTGCTTCTAGGAAGGAACTATCAGGTTTGTAGCCAGAAATTTTCTTGATACTGTAAACTACTATCTGCCTGGCCCTTTAATAAATCCTGACCTAAATTAAGAGCTTAGTGTTTGTTGAATGAATAGGTGCTATAGAAGAACACTTTAATGTTTTGTTTCCATGTAGTTTTGCTATTGTCCCAAGTTCACTGTCTACATCACCTGAAATTCAGTTAAATTATTCCCCACCATTAGCCAGGAACATATGTACTCCTATTATTCATGAAAGCAATGAGCCCAGAGGTAACACATGTCTTGTCATGTTTCCTCACACTACAGCCCCTAGATGGCTTCATCTATCACCTGTCACGTGATCGTCTGGAGAAGCTTGACCTTAACCATTCACTCTGCAGTTTGGATGATGAATGAGATGAACTAGATCATTTAATTCACCTTATGGCACTCAAATGTTAAAGCTGAATGAAAGGATGTCTGACAAATCATTTATTGTCATTAAGGGTTATTTTTTATATGCTTTAAATGGTTCCCTCTTCTCTATTCATTGTCCAAAACACAAAGCTAACTATTATAAGGAAGACAGTGCTAAATGGATGCTAGACAAATGAGAGTTGAAGCTTACTGTTGCACGACTTGCTAAGTGGCACCAAATTATAACATCATTAGACAGAATGGCTCGCGTTGGTATAAAGTTGTGTGTTCTCACAGTTCCCTCCTCTGTCCTTAGCAACCTTCTTGCTAGCATCTGCTTTCACTCCACTTCCACACTGCGTTCACACTAGCCGGAGCAAGCTTTGACTCTTTTGTCATGCCATTTTGTTTTGTTTTGTTTTCTTTATGACGGGGATAGATATGAAGACAAGACTAGTCTCAGATTCTCTTCCCTCCTTCCCACTCATACACTAGATGGTTATTGCTTATTTTACAGTGCCCAACCAAAAAATGTTTTAGGTGTTGATATAAGCTTCAAAATATAAGATAAAAGCTCCAGAACAACTCCCAGGCCCTGAGTTCAAATCCTAGGACAAGTTGACCTTTAGTCAATAATTGATCAGTCAATGAATTCAGGGATGGATGGATACATAGTGGATGGTTAGAAGTATACTCAAATACTGAAGTTAAAACATACAAAATTACTATTTGTGTAGCGTTTTTTGTTAACAACTTGATATGTTAGTCAGCTTTCCTCTGATGTCACAAGTACCTAAGCTAAATCAATGAAAAATACAACAATATATTTTTTTTAGGCTCAAACTTAGAGGTTTCAGTCCAAGTTCACTTGGTCTCTTCTACTTTGACAGAGTGCATGGTGCCAAGAGCACAAAGTGGAAGAGACCTGGGAATCAAAAGAGAGAAGAAAGGCCTGGATGCCAGTATCTCCTTGAAGGGCTCTACCCCAGTACCCCAACTTCCTTCCACTGAGCCCCGCTTCCTAGAAGACCCATCTCCTCCTAATCATGCTTTAACACATGGGACTTTGGAAAATATTCAAGGTCCAAACTTTAGTACCTGACTTTACAGACAATGAATTCTGTTTCTGTTTCTACCTCAGAGAAAGATTCATTGGCATATATACAACAGATGAATTATTTTGAGTAGTATCTAAAAAAAATTAGCTTCGTGACTTTGCTTGCTCCCCCTCCCCTCCTCCCTCTCTCTCTCTTTCTCTCTCGTCTTTTTTTTTTTTTTTTTAGTGCTAGTCTTGGGGCTTGAAAGCTCAAGGCTAGCTTTCTACCATTTCTGGCCTTTTTGGTCATCAATTGAAGATAAGAGTCTCACTGTCTTTGGAATCAGGATCCTCAGGTCTTAGCCTCCTAAGTAGCTAGGATTACAGACAGGAGCCACCAGCTGTCTAGCGGCCTTTCTTATTTTCAATTTCGTCAAGTTGGGTACTAGTGATTCACTCATCATGAAATCAGTATCCAAATATAATTGAAAAATTTTGCTAAGGTTTCAATATATAATGTGTACTTTAATACTTCTAGCACATATCAATTTAATAATGAAGGTTTTATATTAGAAAAAGTTGGTTTAGATTGGGTAAGTTTACATTTAAATGACTAAACAAACACATTCAAGGTCTTTTAAAGTGTTTCATAAAGTTTAGTTTATTTACTTGAATTTACATGAAATTGAAACTTAGCTTATGCCCCTGATTTCAGCCCTAGTAGCTCAAGCCAACGTATGACAAGAGTGGCTAGCTGAAAACAACCCAGCAAGCCCTTGCCCCACTCACCATAAAACTGAGCTCTCTTGGAAGCTCCAGACTTGGTCTACAGAAAGTGGCACAGAAGTAAATCTTAATCTACAGGACAACGCAATCCTGCACTGAAAGAGAAGTAATGACAGTGCTGGTGGTTAGGAGTTAGTCAACCTAAGTCCACCCAACCACAGGAATAAAGGTCCTGGCCGTATACAGTTGGTCCTACACATGCTGTCCCCTGTGTGTCCTCTGCACTTCCTGCTCTTCCTAGCAGGACTGGCCCTTTGACCTGTGCTCAGCATCCTCAACCACATGTCTTGGGCCACATCAGCATAGTTCTTTACTCATCAACAATGCATGAACAGCTTCAGCCTTGATGGAGACACAAGGCTCCGTAAATCAAAAGTTTCATTCCTTGTTCAATTTTTGTTGTAGACATTCTACTAAAAAAAGTCATTTGAGTTGATAATGTAAAGCTTTAAAAGTCATTTTAATATTCAATCCATTTATACTTCAATGGCTAGTAAATTATTATAATAGATCAATATTTCTCTTCATGAAGTGGTATCTGGTGGGGGCTGTAGGTTAGTAACTGAGCAACTGTATCTCTAGGCATTGAGGGCAATTTGGGGACGAGAGGAGCACAGATGTGTGACACACAGCCTGAGATAAAAAGAGAAGGGGTCATCCAGGTACTGTAGCTCACACCTAAAATCTTAGCTACTTAGGAGGATCACAGTTTACTTAACCTAAGGAGGAAAGTTCATGAGACTCTTATCTCCAACTAATCACCAAAAAACTGGAAGTGGAGCTGTGGTTCCTATGGTAGAGAACCAAACTTGAGTGAAAAAGCTAAGGAACAGCTCCCAGAATATAAATTCAAACCCCGTACCACCAGAAAGTGACAGCAGAAAGAGAGAGAATACCGACACTGACATCTAGGAGAAAGGCCCACTTAAATAGGAAGAATATTTTTAAAAAAATGAAGATTCAAGAGAGAAGTTAAGGAAAAAGGAATTGTGAGTGAGAGGGCATGGCAGAAGACCACGCTGTGATCATGTGAAAACCATGAGGGTCACTACCACCCAGAGAAAGAAATTGTCTGGAGAAAAATTTAGGGATGGGTTCTCACAAACTACAGTTAACTCTAGTTTCTGGCCAGGAACAAAAGGAGATTGACTAGTCTGAAGAGACCAGCATTGACCTTTTGGGGATAAACCAATAGCTATGCCTAATCAATATGCATAAAGTAAAGATCAAATACAAAATCAGACAACTGACATTCTTAGAAAGGTCACCATGTGTTAAGTAACTAAAGCTATAATAATAGTAAGCCACTACTGAGGAAAGTATGTAGAGGAAGCAGAGACCAGAGGCCAGGATAAATCTCTACAGAATGCTAACATTTGTGGGACAAAAGAAACAAAGCACACAAAGAAGACAAGTAGCCGAGGAAGTAACTGGACTATCAGGAACATAGAGTGTAAAAAGTAAAATAACATCATCATCATCATCATCATCATCATCATCATCATCATAACGTAAAAGAACCAATACATAGAAAGTGGTTAATGATGTCATTAACAAAGTTGTTGGTGACGTTGGTGAGTGAGATCAAAAGCAAAGAGCCTATGGGGGTGAAAAGAAAGTAAGAGAGGAGAAGCATATCCTTTGGTTTGTGCCTAAATCTCCCATGTAAAGGCCCAACCAACACGCCACCTGTGAATATTGTTTCCATGTCATGTGTCTGAGCAATTGGTCGTGTGACACTACTGACTTTCATCCAGTGCTATAGTGGTGAGCAGTCTAAGGTAGACAGCAAAACCTTTATTTAGGCACGATTAGTTGGCAAGCCTCATGATGTAGGTTCATGGAAAACCCACAATACTCTTGTCTTCCCCTGCTGGAGTAAACATTCTTCACTGGGGGAATTTCCAGCATTTTCTCCTCTCTGAAATTTCTAGCATTCTCCCACTTTATCTCAGTTTATTTCAGTTTTTCCTACATTGAACTACCAATTAGATGTAAAAAATAAGCCAGGTGCTAGTGATTCATACCTGTAATTCTAGCTATTCAGGAGGCTACAGTTTGAAAGCAGTCAGGGACAGGAAAGTCTGTGAGGCACTTAACTCCAAACAGCTAACCACCAAGCAACCAGAAATTGAGCCATGTCTCAGGGGGTAGAGTGTCATCTTTGAGCAACAAAACCTAAGGGACAATTCTCAGGCTGACTTCAAGTCCCAGTTCTGGAACAAAAAGAAATGGAAAACAAATCTCTTAGGGAATTTTTTAGCATCAAAATTAAACGTTAATTTATTTAGAGTGAATGAGGTTAGGGACAGAAGGGGAAAGGTAAATACCTATAAAACAGAATTTTTTCCTACAGTTTACTCCAGTTGTCTACCAGCCTTACTGCTACAGTGATCAGACCTTTTGAAGGTGTCATATACCACACTGAGTTACTCGTAACTACCACTCTCTGGAAGGATATGTGACAAAGGATAAACCCTATGGACTTGTTATTTAGGGCATTCTTGAAAGCCATTGTCAAAGAAGAGTAGATCTATGTTTTAAAAATTGGGATGTAAGCCGGGCATGGTGGCTCATGCCTATAATCCTAGCTACTCAGGACGCTGAGATCTAAGGATCAAGGTTCAAAGCCAGTCCAGGCACAAAATGACTGAGGACTCTCATCTCCAATTAACCTCTAGAAAACAGAAATGGGGCTTGGCTCAAGGGTGGGGATGGTAGACTTGGGCTGAAGAGTTCAGGGACAACGCCCAGGCCCAAGGGTCGGGTGGTAGCCTTGAGCTGAAGATCTCAGGTACAGCGCCCAGGCCTAGTTCAAGCCCCATCACACACACACACACACACACACACACACACACACACACACACACACACACACACACACAATTGAGATGTACTGACAGGTATATCTTTTCAAAACTAAAACTGAGCCCCAAGTTTATATAATAGATATAATGGATGAGTAGATGACATGTGAAAAAGAGGTAGGAAAGGAAAGAAAGATCGAAGGGACAAGGGAAGGAAGGAAGAAAGAAGGAAAAAGGAAAGGAAGGAAGGAAGGAAGGAAAGAAGGAAAGGAAGGAGGGAGGAAGGGAGGGAGGGAAGAGAGAGAAAAGGCCTCAGAAAAATCTCTGTTGTCATTTTATTTTTCTTGACCTCATTTTGACTTTAAAACATACTGTTGGGTGCTAATGGCTTACACCCATAAGCCTGCCTACACAGGAAGCTGAGATTTAAGGACTGAGGTTCAAAGTAAATTCTGGTGGACAAGTCTGATAATCTCTTATCTCCAATTAACTATCAAAAAGCCAGAAGTAGAGGTGTAGTACTAGCTTTGAGTGAAAAATCCAAGCATGAGCATGAAGCTCTGAGTTCAAAACCCAGTACTAACACACAACAAAATAAGGATAAAATAAATACCTTTAGAACACATTCCAGGCCAATTTTCTCTATGTATGGTATAGAAAAGCTCTGGTTTAGGAATAAGACAACTCCTACCTTCTGACTGTGCTCTTTGTACAGTCACTTTCATACTCTGAGCCTCATTACCTCATCTGTCAAGAGAAGAAATATGCATATGTCAAATCTGTCAGAAATGTTATATGCATATGATACATTACATACATTAGTTATTGTTGTGCATCTGAGGGCAAATTAGCTTCCTAAGGGGATTGCCTGGTTTTATAAACAAGGTAGAGAAAATTTAATACACTTAGGCCTCAAATCCTGCAGAGCTTATTAGTGATTATTAGGTCCCATGAGGTTAAGACCTTACCAACTTGTGCTGAGTGCTTTGTGCAATGGAATTCTCTTGCCATATTGTTTTTGGTTATTTTGCCCCAGCCTTTGCTCAAAAGTACGTACATTTTCACTTGCGAGTCCATGTCTCTATACTTACTTCTTTCATTTTGTAAACTAAACAATCTTACCCATTCCCCACCCCCTGGTTTACTTTTAATGGATGCTGATACTTGAGTGTAGTTTTCTGCTTCTTCTTACTCCCTGGAACACTGGCAAACCTACTCCCGAGGGCTAATTAGTACCAACTTGAGCATACGTCAGCAGCCCCTTAAGCGTTCTCTTTGAAATGGTTCCAGTTAGTCCTTTTAAATGAACTTCAGAAAAGAACTCAAATTAATTTTCTCCTCAATGTCCTATGGTTCAGTCATTGGATTTTTTCCCCCTAGTGACTTTTAGTTAGCAATCAAAGTGCTGTTTTTCTACATTATGATTTTTAACTCAACTTGCTGGGAGTGGAAAGAGTCAATCATTTTTTTACCTAACTCTGTAATTATTTTTTATCTTTTACATTTCAGCCTAATTCTCCCAAATATAGTCCCTTGTGACTGAAGCAACTTTCTATTCTATTCCTATTCTATTTCTTTATATTCTGTGTCTTAGAGTCATCCATTAAGGGAGGTATTTCTTAAGAAGTTTAGGCCAGGTACACTTCTGTGGACATCAAAATAAAACACAGAATTTCTGAATCCCATTTCAAAGGAAAAAAAGATGTTGTAATCCTTGTTTGTAATAATCTTTCTGGGAGCTGGCTTCGTGTAACCCTACCTGTTAGGAAGTAGAGATAATGAGAGTCCCAGTTCAAATATCCAAGAGATATCTTTTTTGCCAGTCCTGGGACTGAACTCAGGGCCTGGGCACTGTCCTCAGACTTCCTCAAGGCTAGTGCTGTACCACTTGAGCCACAGCACCACTTCTGGCTTTTTTGGTTTTTGTCTGTGTATGTGGTACCCAGGATCGAACCCAGGACTTCATGCATGGTGTAGGTAAGCACTCTACCACTAGACCACGCTCCTGGCCCCAGTCCAAGAGATTTTTATCTCCAATGAACCAGTATTAAGCAAAAATAAGCAATTAATCAAGCCCCAGGACCAGCATACAACACATGCACACGCTCACATACAAACAAAAATAAATATAAACTTAGTGAGAATTTGAAGGAAAAAAAAGACATTAAGACAAATCTCATTTGAACACCTCACAGATTGATACAAATATCCTGCTTCTCTTGCAATGTTGACCTTGGGTTTGAAACACAGATTTAATAGGTTGTCATTAAAGAGGCGAGTTCTTAATGTATTTGTCAGCTGTTAAACATCTTAGCTATATTACCTTTTACAGATTTGTTGACTTCCTTCCATTTTTTTTGTGTGTATTTGGCTATACTGCAGCTCGAACTCAGGACCTAAGAACTACAGGCAGTGTCCCTTAGCTTTTTCACTAAAAGCTAGAGCTTTGCTGTTTAAGTTATAACCCTACCTCCAGAGTTTTTAGTAGTTAATCAGAGATAAGAGTCACACAGTTTCTTAGCCCCAGCTGGCTTGGAACTGTGATTCTCAGACTTCAGCCTCCTTAGTAGCCAGAATTACAGAAAGGAGTCAATGGGCCGAATTAGTCAGTGCCTATTATAACTGGAACATTTAAGGGAATTTGAATTTTCATACAGTCATGTATTAAAAATGGCATTGAACAAGAACTAGCATTTATTGTCATTTCACTTGTTAACACATGTATAATGTTGAGAGCTTTTAAAGTCTAAAAACACTAGAAAGGCATAAAAGTCAAACTCTACAGTCTGGTAAAACCTTGGAAATATTTCATGTATGTTTGGAGACAGCCTGCGGTATCTCAATTGATTGTAAAATATATTTAATGCTAAATTTGATGGCATCATTACAGTGCCTTGTGTTCTAACATGCATATTTTCGGACCTTCTCCTCCTCCACCTAGACTAGCCACCATTTAGCTCGGCAGGAAGCTGAGTTGCTATGCTTATCTGCTTGGCTGGGGGAGAGAGAGTGGTGTTGATTTTGCTGTATGTGGCCAATTATCTTGACCTTTATGATACATCAAGCCGTGGAGGGGCTAGGAAGCCCAGTCTCCCTCCCATTTACCTCTTCTCCCGAGGAGCGATCACATCAGTTTGTGGTCTTATATTTCATTCCCCAGTAATGCCCATCTTGAGACACTGTGATTAGCATCCTTAATTCCTAAAAATTGACTTGCCTTGTTATAACTAGAAAGCTGTCGTCTGAAATACTTCTCCTACTGTTTGAAAGGGTATTATTTTAGTGCCCTGGGGAAAATAAAAAAAAATAGTTTTCAACCTACAAGTGAAGAGATTAGTTTTATTTTGAAGTATTTAAAACCTTTTAGATAGCTAAGAATGATCCAAGTTCAATGGCCTCTCAAGAATTTTCACAGATAGGCACTACATCCTTATCTGACAATGAAAAATATGCACATTCTGTGTATAGCTGGATATAGAGATATGCCTCATCATATATCAGGAAAATTGAGATACCTTATCCATCAAGTTTGGAGGGTGATTTCTTTTAGGCAAATAGCTTTTCCTTGAAAATGATTTCTAATCAAATCATTTAGATTTAAACATGTCCACTGAATACCACATGTACCCTTTTGTTGTTTTTTCATATTTCTGTTCTTTAAGCAAATAAAAGCATTTCTTTTTATTAATTGAGTGTTCATAATTACCTATAATACCTTTACAGAGATATATAATTTTTGATTCAGAGTCAAATTAATTTTTTTCTCTAAAATACTAAAAGATAATCATTATTCCAAACGATCTGTAGTCACAGACTTCTTGACCCACTTAAACAGTCTGAATCACACAGCTAATGTGAATAGATTTTGTTTTAAATCATCAAATTAACTGTCCTACTCTCTTAACAGGGTTGGCTGAGCTAAGTGGACTTTTTAGTGGTAATATGGGGATGGTATACTTCCTATTTCATTTTATAAATGTGTGAAGCAAAGTCACATATCCAGCACACTCAAAGAACATGTATATAGTCATTTCCCTTCCTAGTTCTTCTCCTGAACAAGACAAGAGGCCTGTTTCCCTGAACAAAGGCATTGGTGATAGCTGGTATCAGAATTTCATTCTGATTATTTGTAACTGAGATTGACCTTTCCAAGTCCTATTTAGATATAAAAACCATGTCAACATTTTTTTTGCCAGTCCTGGGATTGAGCTCAGGACCTGAGCACTGTCCTTGGACTTTACTCTCAACTCTACCACTGGAGCCTCAGCACCATTTCTGATTTTTGTCTGTGTATGTGGTATCAAGGAATCGAACCCAGGTTTTCATGTATGCTAGGCAAGGACTCTACCACTAGGCCAAACTCCTGGTCCCCCGTGCCAACATTTCTTATTAACTATATTTAAAGCCAAACAGCTTAGTCAGGAAGCTGTTTTGTTTTTGTGAAGCCAAGAAAAGTTATTTCACCAGTTATGGCTGGAATGCCAAACTCTATGTTCCTGTTTGTGCCTACAACTCATCACCAATTCATGTGGAAGAGTTTTTAGGGACCATGATAGAGAACTCAGGTACCATGGTTTAAAGTCACGGGTTTAGCCCATGTGATGGGTAGGTGTCAGAAAGCATTGATGAACTACATAAAGCTATGAGCATAGAGAAACAATTGCCATGTTCACATTGCTTGGTATTGGACTGAAGAAGAGCATTCTTAATAAGACTGTGAATGATTAGGAAAGAACATAGAGGGAAGCCTAAATTTTTCATTGCACAAAAGTTATCATAACTATAAAAGTAGTTTGAATTTCTCAGCCAAGAGACTGAAAAGGTCTGGTTAGTATGTTATAGGAGGCTTTGCCGCATCCAAGACCTCCAACCAATTGATGGTAGTAGGAGTTACCCTCTGCCTGGATGACAACCAAAAGTCTCCAGACATTTCCAAGTGTCTCCTAGGACCCAAATCCATCTCACGTGAAATCTATAGGCTTGTCTGAAATCTTTCTGATAGTCAATCATGGAGATGATATTTCAACTCATGTTCTTCCAAAGCCATTTCCAAAGAATCAAACATAGAATCACTGTCACGTACATCACTTTCACCTCCCCTCCCTGCAGCTTCTACTATTATTTGGTTTCTTTGACTTTATGGCAGTGGAATTGGGCCTACATAATTCTCAGTTTTTCAAGGCCAACCTGATGCTTGATGTTTTAGAAAGACATCAGTTTTTTATTTGGTCCTTAGATTTGTCAGCTCCTACATTGGAAGTGTTATCAAGAATGAGTACCAGGGACAGGAGTTTGGCCTAGTGGTTAAAGTGCTTGCCTAGCATCCTTGAAGACCCGGGTTCGATTCCTCAGTACCATATACATAGAAAAAAGCCAGAAGTGGTGCTGAGGCTCAAGTGGTAGAGTTCTAGCCTTGAGAAAGTCCAAGGACAGTGCTCAGGCCCTGAGCTCAAGCCCAGGACTGGCAAAAAAAAAAAAAAAAAAGAATGAGTACCAGTGAAAGCTGCAGAATTATTTTAGGGAATCATCTTGGATTTATTTCATCAAGGTGAGAGATATTTTTTTACTTTGGCAAGATTGCAGATCTAAAGTTTCTTTTAACTTTATGTTTTTGGCAGTACTGAGGTTTGAACTCAGGACTTTATACTTTGGTAAAGCAAGCATTCTACCTCTTGTGCCATGCCTCCAATCCTTTTCTCTGTTTTTTGGAATCTGATCTTGCTTCCCTCAACCCCTGAGCTGGAATTAACTACCATTTTTCTATTAATACTTCCCACCATAGCTGGGGTGTCAGCAACATACCACCATTCCTAGCTTTTTCTTTTAAGATGGAGGTCTCACTAACTTTTTTTGCCAAGAGTTACCCTGGAAATACACTCCTACCTATTTCAGCTTTCCCTATAGCTGAGATGACAGATTCATGCCACTATTCCTGTCAATTATTGGATATCTCTTAGTACAAAGTATGGTTTTAAATAAATAATGTAGCAAGTGGCCTCTGAGTTTCATTAAGGTTCTAATAAATAGGTAGTTTCTAAGAAGGATTCACAATAGAATGTCAGCTGAAAACCAACTGTGCAGTGACTTAGAATTGTAATCAAAGAGACATAGATAAGACTGTTCTAGGTTTCATTTGTAATGAATCCCTTTAAAAAGTAAATTAGATGGTAAAAACCTACTTATCTTGCCAGGGAGTATATAGCATCTACTTTTAGATGCAAGTAGTATTGTACCAAACAAGAAATAAGAGCAGTTGGTGATTCCTTAACAAGCAAAATATAATTGCCACATGGTCCAGCAATTCTGCCCATAGATTGACCCATAAGAATTGAAAATAATTCAAACAGATACTTGTTTGCAAAAGGTGATAGCAGTGATATTTAGAATCATCAATAGAATACAATTCACACAATCATCCACAGATGAGATAGAGAAACTGATATATACATAAAATGAAATATACCATTTAGCTATTTAAAAAAGAATGAACTACTGTTACATGCTTTAACATGGATGCATTTTGAAAGTACATCCAGAGAAATGACTAATCCATGAAAAATATGATTCTATTCATATCTAAAATAGCCAAATATATAGAGATAGCAAGCAGATAAGAGGAGACTGGAAAAGTATTGCTTAATAGGTTCAGGATTATAATTTTGGATGACAAAAAACTTTGGAAAATAGTGAAATGATTATACAATAATGTAAACACTTAATTGTATTTTAAGTGGTGACTATAATTCTAAATTGGTGAGCTGATGGATATGCTGTTAGATTGATTTAATATTTATACAGTATTTAAAATCACACTGTACTTTATAAATATGATCATCTTTGCCAATTTTAAAACTAATGAAAAAATTTTAATAGTTAAAATGGCAAATTTTATTTGACATACATATACCAGAAAAAAAAAAAACTAGGGGAAATATTTTTACTTATATAATAGATAAAAGACTAGTACTGAAACCAATTTTAAAGCCACCAAATTCTAGATACAGGAAATAAACATGATTTGCAGAAGAAATATTAATAGCCAAAAGGCATATAAGATGTAATGAAACAAATATAAGAAAAAAAACAAAATATCATTTTCTTTTCCTGTAGGGAAAAGAATGAGTAATAGGCAATTTAGAAATTAGCAGGGTAAACGTTGGCCATATTTTTGAAAAGAATGTGGTGCATTCTATCTGGTGAATATAATGTAACCCTTCCATTAATTACAATTGAAAAAAAAAAGAATGTGGTACAGTAGCACAGTGTTTAGAAGTTCACTAAATGGGCGTCAGATAACAGTTCAAAAATGCATGGTCCAGGATATTAGTCATACAACACAGATATTGAGCAACAGGAAAAAGGCATGTGGAAGATAGATTGAATCTTGTACCATCTTTAAAGTCCCATCATAGTGAGTAGAATGTTATTTGATAAGTATTTAATAGAAAGAAATTCTACGATATTGCTAAACTTTTTATGCAGCTTCTCTCAATTGGTTCTAAACAAGTGCATAGGTTTTTTTTTTTAAAAAAGTATTGTATAGAAAGAAATATAGGCAAAAAGTTGATCGTTTAAAGAACTATGATTATGGTCTAGGGCTAGTATCTCATGCCTGTAATCCTAGCTCCTCAGCAGGCTGAGACATGAGGATCTCAATTCAAGATCAACTATGGACAGGAAAGTCTGTGAAACTTGCATTGCCAAATATCTACTCAAAAGCCCAAAGTGGAGGTATCATTCAAGCAGCAAAGCACTAACCTTGAGTAATAAAGCTAAGGGACAGTATCCAGGCCCTGAACTCAAGCCCTAACACACACACACACACACACCCCAAAAACCTGTGAACCAAAATAAAACCTTTTCCTTCAAAATCGATTGCTTTCATAGTTAATTGCCTCAGTTGTCAGAAAGCTGACTAGCCTATATACATCAAATTTTCGACAGTAAGGTTATATAATAATAAAAATGCTATATCAAAGTGATGTTTAACAAAAGAAGTTTGATACATTGAGAAGGGCCTAAAGTTATTGAGGCCGTATTTAGCTGAGGCTTCAGGTGAGCAAGAGAAGAATTAAGGGTGGTGCAGAAGTGAGAATCAGAGGAGTTCCTGTATCCTTCCATGTGGTTCATCACCTGCTGGCCTCTCTCTGGACTGGGAGGAAATCACTTACCAAAAGTGTAGATAGCAGGGAGGCTGGGTAGCCCACATGCAAAGGACATCGTCAGCCCAGCTGGATTATCTGGGCTCCAACCAAAGGAAAAATATATACACTGCTGATTCTGCTGGCCAAAAATTTTACTCATTATTGCCTGTTGCCTGACTAGTGAGAAAATTTATCTTTATCTCTTTGAAACAGAGGTGGCAATCGCTTGAGTGTAATGAAATGATGGAGAGGTTTCCCAGCTACTCTGGAGGGTAAGATCTGAGATCACAGATCAAAGCCAATCTGGACAGGAAAACCAAGGAGGCTCTTATCTCCAATGAACTACCAAACAAACAAACAAAAACAGAAGTGGAGTTGTGCCTCATGTTGTAGAGCACTAGCTCTGAGCAACAAAGTTCAGGAACTTGTGAAGAAAAATCTTCCCTCCTTTTGTTTACAAGACACGCTGGGTTTTCACCTCTCCAAATCCTTCAGATTCAGGGATAGAAGTTCATATCTCCTGCTGCCCAACCCCAAATTCTTTAAACTGCTCTATGATCTCCCTTTACTTTTAAGTTTTTTAATATGGACCACTTCAAAAATTTATATGTCATCCTTGTGCAGGAATATGCTAAATCTTCTTGTATCATTCCTTAGTATATGTGCTGTCGGCATTTATAAGTCTCAAGTGGTAGTACCTATCCTTGAACAAAAATCTTATGGACAATGTGGAGGTGCTGAGTTCAGGCCCCAGGATTGAATACATACACACACACACACACACACACACACACACACACACATATGTGTGTGTGTGTGTATACATGTATATATATATATATCATATAATATATATTACATGAAGACCCAGTTCTTATATTCTGTATCTTCTACAAAATTTAGTAAGATTAAGGTAGCTAGGTGCACTGGCTCACATATATAATCCTAGCTACTCAGGAAGCTGAGATCTGAACATTGTGGTTCAAAGCCAGCCCTTGCATTAAAGTCCATGAGGCACTTATCTCCAAGTAATCATTTGAAAACTGGAAGTAGTGCTATGACTCATGGAGTAGGGTGGTAACCTCAAGCTGAAGAGCTCAGGGACAATGCCCAGGCCCAGAATTCAAGTCCCATCACATACACACACACACACACACACACACACACACACACACACACACTCAAAAGACAACCATAAATGACATTTCTTCACAGGAAATCTTCATACTTAGACTGTAACAGTCAGTCATTTATTTCTTCACTTAAACTAAAATGCCAATTACATTGTATCTCTCTACTGTCTTCTACTTCAAGTACCGAATGGGGAAATTTCATTATTTTAGAGAATAAAAATAGCCCAAATCTCACAGAAGAAATGTAAAGGAATTAGTGCTACTTAATTAAGGCCCCATTTTCCAAACAACAACAAAAGAAAATAAAAAAATAAATAAAGGTGGAGATGGAAGGAATCACAATAAACTTTCAGAATTCTACAAGGCAAAATGATGGGGTCAGGTTGAAAAGAGAACTTAAATTTATCAAAAAATATGATTTCAGAAAAGGTTACATTTGAAGAGCATGAATGATTTGAATCATTGTGTAGTACTGTAGGTCATTATATTATCATCTTAGAGCTGCTGTGTTCTTTAACAAGAGCAACAGAGAGAGGAGGAGACTAGGTCTTCTATTTTTGTGCCAGCAGTAACTAGACATAGCTGAACATCCTGCGGACATGGACAACCAGACGCCCTCCCGGGATGCCTCGTGCTCACTCAGGATCTCCAGTGGGATTGCACATTCCATCACAGAGAAATCCCAACAGGCTAATGAGCAAGTAGAATGTCCTGGCACCCATGGCATGCCCTATCACTTGGCAAACACTGCAGTTCATCTATGTAGAAACCAGATGACTTCCCCACCCCCAGCACTGCTGGAGCTTGATCTCAAGGACTCCTGTTCACTTGGCTTTCTTACTTTCTTCCCAGGCTGGCTTCAAATCCTTCAAGTCTCAGCATCCTGAATAGTTAGGATGGTAGAAATGAGCTTGGGGTGCGTGGCAGGGCATAATCATTTTAAATGTACAATTGTTTTTGGTAACTCTTCTTTAAAGCAATTTTAACAAAGACTCAATATATGAAAGGGCCTGGCTTTCACCTACCTCTGACAGGCATTAACAAATTGGAAATGCAGAAATCTCCTTATGGGGTTTGTTGATTTGCAGATTATTTACCTGGATATGTAATTGAGCAATACTGTGTCTGGCCTGCTAGTTGTTATTATAAAAGCCACCCAGGAGATCATATTAATACCAAAATTACTCAGCTTTCTGTTAATCAATTATGGGCTTCGTCATTTAGGGGACCCAGGGAATTTATAGGAGTAGAAATTCACAACAGCTTTAAAATGTCTTATTAGATCTGAAAGATTTTCTCAAAATATGATTAACCAGAGATTCTATGACATGGTGGAGGCAGAGTATACCATTTGCAATTATAAAAGAAAATGACAGGTAACTCTGAAAACAATAATAATTCAAATAGCAAGAGATACCAAGATAGAGTGAATTAAGTGCTTCAGGCATCTTGTGGTTACCTTATTTGATGATTCTGATTGTGTTTACTAGGGATTCACAGATGATTGAGGGGTGTAATTTGACTCTGGATGGCTACTCAAGATTAGTAAACATTGCCCATCACTGACAATGCCTGCATAACTATCAACATGGAAAAATCTTACTAGTTGCGACTTTGACTGCATCAATATATTGATGTTAATAAACTTCTTTCTAGAAGAACATCATTGATTTGTCTTTGGTAGTTTAATTTTTCTCTTTTATTTTTCAGTTCTTTAATTCTCTCCGGTACAAACAGATTGAGACATAAAACACAGAAAATTGTTTGTTGGCCAGAATGCATGATTTAGAAAGGCTAATCTTTCCCTTTAAGTCAATACTCATGAAACCAGGAATATGGGTGTTGGTCCAGTGGTTAGTAAAATCTTATTCAAATAAAAATGTAAATACACATTAAGTAAGGCCTTCAAGACACATACAGAACGCAACCTTTGTGAAAAGAGAGGCAAAAAGAATCTCTTGTGTAACAGCTATACTTTGAGTCAAGTTAAGTGTGAGGTACTTTAGGGTACAAGTTACACTGAGTGCACTATCGTACCTGTTACATGGCGAATCCCAAACAGCACTAAATCCAAGTCTTAGTTCTCACTGAGAAGTCACAATCCAAAGTCTGGCTTGAATTTATATAAAATGGAGGGGTAGCATAGGGATAAAAAAAAATTAGGGGCCAGGGGTTTGACCTAGTGGTAGAGTGCTTGCCTAGCATGCATGAAGACCTGGGTTCGATTTCCTGGTATCACGTACATAGAAAAAGCTAGAAGTGGTGAATATAGGCTCAATGCTTTCCCTCATTTGACATAATTACTACAAAACTTAGGCTCTCCTAGCAGAGGATTACAATAGCTCAAAACCTAGATTCCTAAGGTCATATAGGATGAGGCTAAATGATAGGACCTCCAGGATATGGAAACAAGAGCTATATAAGGAGGGAATGTTGTTCTTGATGTACTATGTTATTTCTCATCTCTTTTGTTATCCCTTGGTTATTCTCATATTGTTACAGTATCTTACCTTGTAACCTGTTATATTGTATATACATTTATTTGTTTATTTGAAATAGGAAAGAGAAAGGAAGAAAACAACATGAGGGGAGGGGGTAGGGGAAGGGAAATGGGGACAAAAACATGAGAAGGGGTATCAATGTGTGTGAAGTAATGCTACTTCTATCTGGCAAACATAACTGTAACCCTTCTATTAATTACAATAAAAATATATGAAAAAGAAAAAAAAAGAAAAAGCTAGAAGTGGTGCTGTGGCTCAAGTGGTAGAGTGCTAGCCTTGTGGAAAGCCCTAAGACAGTGCTCAGGCCCTGAGTTCAAGCCCCAGAACTGGCAAAAAAAAATTACTCCTATAAATTTCAAAAAATTTCATTAAAACAAATACATTAAGTGCTGTGATGTAACTCCTTTAAAACAAGTTAGTATTTTATAGTATTTGCTACTTCTTTCTCCTTCCTTCTTTCTTTTGTGTGTGTAAGGGGTGGGGGAAAGGGCTGGTCCTGGGGCCCAAACTCAGGGCCTGAGTGCTGTCTCTGAGCATCTTGCATCTTTTGTTCAAGGCTAGAACCTTACCACTTAAACCCCATTTCTACTTCCAGATTCATTTGTGATTAATTAGAGATAAGTATCTGGGATGTTTCTGCCCAGGCTGGCTTTGAACTGAGATTCTCAGATCTCAGCCTCCTGAGTAGTTAGGATTGCATACATGAGCCCCAAGTACCTGCAAATGTTTGTTACTTCTTACTTAGATGCTATCACTGGCAGCAGACAAGTGTCTTGTTCTTTAGCACCTAGCGAACTGGCCAGATTGGGAAGATTGTGCTTATATAATCAGTAGAACTCAATTTTTACCTATAGATTGATTAGATGTGTACACTAACAGTAGCGTAGCTGTCCATTGTTTTCTATTGTAGTGGTCAGAAAGGAAAAGCAGCACAGACAGTAACAATGTCAATATGCAAAGGAAAACGAGAAAGTAAGTTCTGACAACCTTTAGTATTCCTCCTTTGACTCTGAGGATTGAGTGGCGTTCCAAGCATTGCAGACTTACTGCCTGTCCTGTTGCTACATTCTGTTGCCAGCCTGAAGACATACTGAAAGCAGGGGCCTTAAAAAATCATAAGAATCAAAATACTCATCTGAGGTGGGGCCATTTTTCTAAATCAAACTAAACGTAGAAAGGCAGCCAAAGGTCCAAAGTTTAAGAGACAAAGTCAAAAGTCAGTTCTAAATAAAGAGGTGGGAACAGAGCCTGTGTCATCTTGCAGCCCCCAGCGTGATGTTTTCTCATCTGTTTCGCAAATCTTCTGTGACAAGTCCAGGAGCTTTGAAAATGATGGCCAGAAGCAAACTTTTCTCTTTCTCTTTCTCTTACATTGCTAGTCGTCTGCCAATGCAGGAGCTTTCCCTCATTATCAACACTTTTTAGACACCTTACTCGTTCAGCAATGCCCACAAAACGCGCCTGTCTGGTAGGTTCCCAGCAGAACTCGGTGAGCAGGACACTGGCTCTTGAGGTGAGAATGGAGAACTTGAAACACTGGGCCCAGGACTGGCCAGTCCAAGTCTGAGCCTCATACAGACTAAGTGCCTCAACCTGTAGGCTCTGGTAGAATTGTGAAGGAGTCAAACCCAAAAAGCCTGTTATGGAGAAGTGAAAGTCAGATGAAAGTCTGACCAAGGAAACTCCCAAATGCTCTTCTCAACTCCACTTTTATCCCCCACATAGTGGTAGTGAGTCATCCAAAAACATAAGCTCTGTGTGGACATTTCCATGTCTAGGAAGTTTTCTGCTGTTTGTGATAATAACAGAAATTTGATACTTATATGTGCGTCTGGGTGGATGGCAGAAATGAAGTGGGGGGAGAAGAATCTGTTTAATTACTCAGGAGACTGGTGTTAATAGACTACACTTTTAGAAGGGAATTAACTTTATACAATGTTTAAGGAACATTGTATATGTAGGATCAAATGAGGGGAAAGGATAGTTTTGCCAAAGGCAACTGTTATCGAGGTTCTGAAATTAATTGGATGCTTTAATTGAAGTAGATTACTAGCTAATGCTTGCCTGAATATAGTAATTCTCCTATTAAATTATCTTTGAATAATTACCTGAAATTTCTCAGCTGCAGGGACTGATGGCTATTTAATTGCACAGTGATGTTGCTATATAATTACTTAACAAGGTGTCCTATAATAGTTTAATTCCCCTTTTACTGAAAAAAGTGGATGATAAAGTAACTACAAATACCCCTTTCCAGAAAAAAAATAAATTGCTGTAAGTTCTTTCCTTCAGAGTGAATTTATTATTTAAAAGTAAATTAAATTTATAAATCAATACTTGATTTATAATTCAAGTATTGATCTTTTTAGAGAGGGTAGTTTCATGAACAGAATATACTAGATGATTTCAAAGGTTTGGAAGTACCATTTTTAATTGTAGCTTATTACAAACATCCTATATTTCATTATTAAATATCCAAGTCATTTCTTTTCATTTTATTGTATATTTAGCTAGTTTTCAAATTAAGTATATATTTATTAAATTAATAATTAAATACTTCTATGGCCATAGTCACATACAATACTATGGCAGGGAATTATCTGGGACTCACTAGTAAAATATCTACAAAATCGATAGCGTTCATCAAGACATTAATTTATTTATCTTTAGAATACTGTTTCAGGGGCCAAGAGTTTGGCCTTGTAGTAGAGTGCTTGCCTAGTATGCAAGAAGACCTGGGTTCAATTCCTTGGTACCACATACATAGAAAAAAGCTGGAAGTGGCCCTGAGACTCAAGTGGTAGAGCTCTAGCCTTAAGAAAGTCCAAGGACAGTGCTCAGGCCCTGAGTTCAAGCCCAAGACTGGCAAAAAAGAAAAGAAAAGAAAAGAAAAAAATAGAATACTGTTTCAGGCATTATTGGAATATAAATAGCAATTATCAAAAAATCATTGAACTTAGATACATATTAATCTATGTATTAAACATTATGTCTATAGAATCAAATAGACAAATAAATATATATACAATGCACCAGGAACCAAAGTCAGATACAGACACAACAGAGGATAAAACGTAAGGAGCAAAAAATAAAAGGGTAAAGAAATAACTTCACATAGTATATTAAAAGCAACTACAAAGATAAACATCTTGTTTCCGTATCCTGGAGTTCATTTTCCTTAGCCTCAGCCTATGAAGTCCATGAAACTCTTCAAGTCCAATCAATTACCAAAAAAGAAAAAAAAATAAATCCAGAGGTAGTGGACTCTAAATCCAGACTCTAGTGGTACACAGCAAAAAAAGGCTATGGGACAGAGCCCAGGCCCTGAGTTCAAACCCCAATACTGGCATTCTCTCTCTCTCTCTCTCTCTCTCTCTCTCTCTCTCTCTCTCTCTCTCTCTCTCTCTCTCTCTCTCTCTCTCTCTCTCTCTCTCTCCATCCATATGTGTGTGTGTGTGTCTGTGTCTGTGTATACACACACATATACATGTGCAAGGATGCTCTTGATAATCCTAAAAGTTGCCTCCCCACACCCAAGATGCAATCCTTTGATGGCTTATGCATTTGGGGTCACTATAATTTACAGATCACTTTTGTATGCTGAAGCTGAGCATATTCTGCTTCTAACTAGTGAGTAAAAGGCCATGTGGCTAAAATACTGTGTCATGGAAATAATCTTGCCACACACTGCAGACACCTGGAGCCAGAAGTTTGCATGTATAGATGGCATAACTGACAATTCCACAGACATGCCAGGACAGCACCAAGCCAAGGAGTGAACACATCACTCCTCCCAAAATGGCAGGCCTATGGGCACTGTACAGATTCCAGTAACTTGGCCTTCTCTTAAATACTTCTATTGGTAAAACAAACAAACAAAGCAGACAGCAATAGATATCCTGAAGATGCATAGACAATCTGCTTTCTTATTCCTTTAAGCAGCAACTTTAGAGAAATTCATATAAACACACATACATATATATATATATACACTTTCTTTGTTCAGGAAATGTGCTTCCTTGTACAAACCCATGGATTGTATTATTATCTTTTTAAAGGCTCTTAATTGTGTTTATTTTGAATTGGACTTCTGTTCCAATAATACAATTTAATCAGTGGATGTAGGAATTTAATACCACCGTTATATTTGACTTCTGAATCAACATGTTCATTTTTAAAAATAGATGTAGTCCTTGAAGAAAATGAATAGTCTGATTATTAAGAATGGACTTCATTTTCTTGTGTGGCTTTCCTCAAATGGAAATATGTATCTCAGAAGTAATTATACAGGAAATCTTCCCTCGCCCCACATATCCGCTCATCCCTAAAATAAAATAAAATATTTTTTTCAAGTGCTTCCAAAAGGAAGGAGACTCATCTTTGTCCCTCTGCTCAATCTTCTGCCAAAAGACAAATGTCAAATTAAATGGACAAGACAAAATAGAATTGTCTTTATTAGGCGTGAGCTCCTTTGTCCTGCAGGGTGTGGACATAAGCTTACAGGGATGGAGATCGATTCTTCATTGGGATTCACGTTTTGACCAGCAATGAGAAACCACAATTAGGTCGAACTTGGATCAATCTTCCTGCCAACAGATCTGGAATCACATTTTAAGCCTGATCTGTGCTCACATTCTTCTTTTCTTCCAGCACAAAAGCTTGGAACCACAGCATCACTGAAGCATCCTTGAAATCATTTGTGTTTCACTGGTGATGTGAGATCTGACCATTCTTTCATTCCACAAACGAGATGGGCTTTTTCTCCACTGCCATCTAAGGAAAATTACTTAACCTTTTATGGCCTCTGTTTCCCATCAGTAGTACTAGGGTTTTCAGACTAAAATGAGTCATTCCAAAACTTTATTGTGCTTAATCATCACCTATAAGCTTGTTAAAAGGACATTATCTTAGGCAACTGCCACCTGTGATTTTGGTTCAGTGGATCTAGGGTAGAGCTCCAGTGTTTGCATTCTTCACAAGCTCACAAGCTCACAATACAATTCTGTTACAATCAGAACTCTGCTTAAGGTGATCTCTGAAGTCCTCTCTAAATTCTAGTTCTTCTAAAATCAAATTAAACTACAGTCAAGCAATGTAGATGAGGTAGCCAATGAGGTAACAATAAAATTCAATAGCTATTGTTCATTAATCACTTGGGGAGTGACTTAAAGCCATGGAATTTTATTCTTTCACAATTTTAGGAGTCCTAATCAAAGTGCTGATAAGGTTATTTCCTCCTGAAACTTCTACAGGAAAACCTATCAATGGCATTTTTAGTCTACGACTACAGGCAATCCTTGGCCTATCTTGGCCTTATTGGATATTTTTAAACTTGATGAAGCTTTGAGTATTAACTCATTGGGCCTCAAGGAATATTAAGAATAAAGTAATAAATGTCCTGAGGAACACAAAACTCATTTGGTGGGCTTCAGGCAACAGGCCCTGAGATACTTGTTTGATTGCTTGCTTGAGAATGAACAGAGAAGCAAAAGTCCAGATCATTAACACTCACAAGATATCTTAGGAGAGGATCACAATAGCTCAATAGCTATGATCAAATGATCATATAAAACGAGGTTTGTCAAAATGAACTCCAAGAAATGGAAACAAGAGGTTTTTTTTTTTTTAATTTCACTATTTGTGGGGTTTTTTCCCCCTCTCTTTGCCCCCTCCCTGTTTCCCCCTTTTGCACTAGTTTTGATTTCTGTACCTTTTGTCTTGTGTGTAAGTTTATCTGATTTAGGGAAGATAAGAGGAAGCAAAGAAATGGTCGGCCAGGGGGTGCACTGATCCAGCAGTGAAACTCACTAGACATCATGTTGAAAATGAATTATAAAACTTGGGGTGAAAGTGGTGTTGGGAGGGATAAAAGAAGAGAAAAAGGGAAAAGAGGTGACACTGTTCAAAAATATTTGTACTCATTACCTGATTTTTTTTTAAATTTTATTTTGTATTGCCTGGATAATGTATAGAGGGTTACAGTTACATTCACCAGGTAGTAGGTGCATTACTTCTCATGTTTTTGTACCCATTTCCCTTCTCCTACCCCCTCCCAATCATCTTGTTTCTCCCTTCCCTTTCCTATTTCAAGTAAACAAATAAATGTATAAACAATATACCAGGTAACAAAGTCAGATACAGTAACAATATGAGATTAACAAAAAGGCAAAAAAGAGAGAAGGGAAATAACATAGTACATTAAGAACAACAATCACACAAGATAAAGTTCTTGTTTCCATATCCTAGAGATCATTTCATTTAATTTCATCCTATATTACCTTATGTATCTAAGTTTTGGGCTATTGTAAGCCTCTGCTAGGAGAGTCTTAGATGCATACTAATTATTATACATGAGTCATTACCTGATTATACATCTTCAACCCCTCTGTGCATCACCTTTACAATAAAAATAAATAGATAAAATAATTAAATTAAAAAACAAAGAAACACAAGACATTCAAAACTAGCAAATGTCTCATTTGTTTCACTTAGTATTGTCCAAGTTCATTCATGTTATTGTAAATGAATCAATCCCCCTTACTGGACAAGTAGAAATCTATTATGAATATACACTGTCAGTTATGATTCTGAGAATGGATTCTGAGGTTATTTTCTTATCATGATTCACAACAGTGCTTCAGTGAACAGGGCGTGAGCCTGGGTGGTCAACATGGACTGAATCCTCTAAATCCCCTAAATCCAGGCAGGGAAAGACACATATTAAATTATCTAATTTACACATGGAATCTGGACAAATTGAACTTGCCTGTAAGAGGGAGGATAGTGGTTACCACAGACTAGAGAAGACTGGTGATGGGGGAAAGAATAATTATGTTCAAAGGCTACAAACTTTAGTGGTCTATTGCAATGAATGGTGACTATAATACATAATAACAAATATATTGTATATTTTGCAGTTGGAAAAAATATTTCAAATATGTTTATCATAAGAAAATAAATGTTTGAGACATTGTTTTCTTGGTTTAATCATTCTACATTATAAACATGAGTCAAAAATTATATGAGGCCTTATAGATAGATTAATTCAAATTGGGATTTGAATTCAAGGCTTCTCACGGGCTTGACTTGATTGTCTGGTACTCTATCACTTGAAGCATATCTCAAGCTCTACATTCTGTTGGTTGTCTTGATTTTGGAGATGAAATCTCACTCACAGACTTTTCTGTCCATGCTGGCTTTGAATCATGGCCCTCTAAACAGATCTCAGTCTCCTGAGTAGATAGAATTACAGGCATGAGCTACTGGTGCCCATCTGAAATGGTTTTCTTAAAGAATGGAACTTGCTCCAGTACCTGGAGCCTGGGTCACTTTAGGAGTGTGAAAGGTAATAAGGGTAATAAGGTATTTAGATAAAATGCTGAAAAGATAGTTCACAGTGTGATTTGCAGAAGATGATAGATGTTAGGGAATTTAGACTTATTGAATTCTCTTTTATTACTTTAAAATTTTTGATCTGCAATCAAACAATGGCAGAAAGACCTGCTGTGTTTTTACTGCACATTTGATTTATAAACTTAGGATTTAAAATTCATAAACAAATGGACATTAGAAGATAATGTGTAATGGGTGGGTACCAGTGGCTTATGCCACTCTCAGGAGACTGAGATCTAAAGATAGAGGTTTGAAGGTAGGCAGGACAGGAAATCTGTGAGAGTCTTATGTCCAACTAAGCACCAAAAAGCTGGAAGTGGTTCAAGTGGTAGAGTTCAAGCCTTAAGCAAAAAAGTGACAATGTCCCTTTTGAGTACAAGCCCCAGTACCAGCACAAACAAAAGATATGTACAAAGTAATCCAATACAGGATTACTCACATGGTAATGTTTCAGTAACAATAAAGTAGCCGACAAGATATGGTGCATTAAAGCATTGCTTTTTGCATATTAAGGAACATTATCTAGTCATTAAAATGTCTTAGAAAAATAGTTACTGTCAGGAAAATATTCATGTTTCAGTTAGCATTTTAATGCAGGTTGTCAATCAACACACATGATATAATTTATGAACTATATATATAAATATGGTCATAAATACATATTGAAAAAAGTTAGAAATGCTGCATAAAATGCTATAAAAAATGTAGCAGTCTGTGGAACATACAAACAAGTCTAAGGAGCTCTGCTCAGCTAGCCTAGAAGTCTAAGTATATGGCATTTGTGTGGGTGGAAGAGTGAAGATTTTCTTACAGACAGCAGAATCTTTGATGATGGAAATCTAGGGCTGGCCTTTTGTTCTGGTTCTGGTACATGTGCATGCTCTCTGAAGCATCTCTGTAATGTTAACCACAAGTAGCAGGTAGAAATACAATAAAAATGCAAACCCATGCAGTGCTTATTATGAATAATGTAATATTCACTGTGCCTTGCATGATGTAAATAACATCATTATTCCTATTTTACCCATCATTATTCCTATTTACCTACTTTACCATGCAGCAATGTGTTAGTAAACACCTTACTGACTTCTACTTATAATAACAAGCCTAAAAAGTATAAATAGTTCCATTTTCCTAATAAGGACACTGTGTGTGTTGTTCAAAAGAATATAGAATACCTAAAGGGAGAATTGCCAAGTGAGAAGAAGCTACCATGTCACTAGCATTCTTCCCTGGTATTTCTCTTCCCCACTACTGCTTTTTTTTCATGATAGGATTGCTTCAGCTCTGGTTAATTGTGATTTGACATTGAACAAGTTTGGTAATTTCCCAAAGCTTCATTTTTTTCATCTGTGAAATGAATATGACAGTGGTATTTACATCTGAATTAGGATGAGTATTAAGTGACACCCTTACAAAATACTCAAGAAATTAACCATAACAATAGTAATAAGGAGGTTAGTTTTAAAGAAACCTATGACTAGACCAGTAACAAACTATATTCTATGAATCAGTAGTTCTTTGACATGATAAGCTACATAATAAGGAAAAAGGATACTAAAGCCAAACAAACTGATTAAAACAAAATGAAATGAGATTTTTATTATAGATCTCTTCTGTGCCTTGAATAGCCACACTATTGCTGGTAAAACCATAGCGAGTGATGTGGAGGAGAGGTCATCCTAAACTCCTCTACACAATTGTATCTTCTGAAGACTCAGAAAATCTTCAGAATTTGGGGATAGTCTGGTGGGGATAAACAACCCGGGTACATCATAGGTTACTTAGCCAAGTGCAGAATTCTCACCACACGCTATCCACTTCCCTATCAGAGCCTTTGTCCTAAAAGAGAAAGTGGCATATTCTGCAGTCTGGTAATAAGTCTCATGATACACCAAAGACTACTAAAACTTATAGCTCTAGAAAAAGTAGAGCTGACCCCAGTGGTGTTTGGTATTCACTAAAACAGATTCACAAACTAACAGAAACTGCAAGCATGTATTAGAAAACTTAAAGCATGTCTATTGCCACAAGCTAAGCCACTCCCCTTTCCTTAGCTTGGAATTTTCTTCTCATCTGCTGCCTCAACACCTCTATTTCTACCTATGCCTCAGACTCGCCATAGTATCATAATACCTCCTTCAGGAAGCCCATTCTGTGTACTGTGCCCCCCATAGACATGAGATTTACTCCATCAGAGAACCACATCCAAGTGTGTACTCTTTTTTATTGTTGTTTTGTTTAGGTTTGGTTTTGGTGCTAGTCCTGGGGCTTTAACTCAGAGCCTGGACACTGTCCTTCAGCTTCTTTGTTGTTTTTGCTGCTGTTGTTGTGAATGTGGGACTTGAACTTAGGGCCTTAACCTTTTGCTCAAGATTTACTTGAGCCACAACTCCACTTCCAGGAGGTTTGTTTTTGTTTTTGTTTTGGTTTTGGTTTGGTTTTTTGCTGCTTAATTGGAGAGTCTCCTGAACATTCCTGACCAGACAGGCTTTGAACTGTGACCCTTCTATCTCCATCTCCTGACTAGCTAGGCTGACAGCTGTGAGCTGCTGGTGTCTGGCTGAAATGTCATCTCCCAGTAGTTCACCACTGAGAGCTAAGGGGTTCACACAGCACCTGGTATAGAGCCAGTGTCAAATAGATCTAGAAAATGTAATCTCTAACTAGGATGCAAAGCAAGGGTTATGGAGGAAGTTATGAGAGCTTCATCTAACAGAACAGGACAAGAAAAGCTCTAGGAATGGAAGACCTCTGGGCAGATGCATAATGAATGGATTCCAGGCTGCGGAAGTTATCCAAAGCAGTAAATGTCCTTGTAACCCTAGGAAATTAACAGCGTGAGGTTGGGGCATGCATTAGAGTTCTGATTTTTCCTTAGCACTGCTTCATTTACCTCAGCTCTGTGTGTAAGCAGTTTAGCCTTATTTGACAGTCGCTTAAGACATGCTATCCAAGTCAACGCTGCTTTGTATGATTTGTAACTTTCTGTAGAAAACAGAGTAGACTGAGTTCTAAAGCAGCTCCCAGATTCCATGGAAGAAGTATGACTGAATTGCCTTTGGAGAACAAGTATATATGACTGGGCACTCAAGTCTGAGGTGGTTTCTTAGGGTGCCCAAAGACCAGCTCCCAGCATGAACCTGGTTCACTCCACTGCGCATCTCCTCATCTGTCCACTTATTCTTGATTAACTTCAGCATCATCCACCTCATTTTCTTTTTTTCATATATTTTTATTGTAATTAATAGAAGGGTTACATTATATTCACCAGATAGAAGGTGCATTACTTCACAAACATTGGTTCCCTTTCTCATGTCTTGGTCCCCATTTCCCTCCCTCCACCCCTGCACCTCATCTTGTTTCCCCCCTTCCCTTTCCGACTTCAAATAACCAAACACACACACACATATATATATATATATATATATATATTGTATCAGATAATAAGGTGAAATACTGTAACAATATG